>NC_134909.1:19301337-19303837 GCF_041734735.1 Babylonia areolata | reverse complement strand
GTCCTGTTCTTAGTTCATGTCAGGTTTGTTCTTGTTGTTCTGACTGACGAAGGCGGCGATAATGGTGATTGTATGTTTCCGACAACGACGACGACAATCATGATGATGCTGGTGGCAGTGATCATGATGATGTTATTGTTATTGATGATGATGATTTCAGGTTATATGCCCACCTCTTCCAGTGACGCATTTAAAGGTGATCGCTCTTTTTTCTTTCTTTTTTTTTTTTTTTTTTTTTTTTTTTTTTTTAGATAGAAAGTATATTTTCTATCTCTTTCTGTCTCTGCCTCTGTCTCTCTCTGTCTGTCCGTCTGTCTGTCTCTCTCTCTCTCTCTCTCTGTCTCTGTCTGTCTCTCTCTCGTGTGCGTGTCTGTCAGTCTGTCTGTCTGTCTTTGCCTCTGTCTCTCTCTATCTCTTACTTTGTGTGTGTGTGTGTGTGTGTGTGTGTGTGTCTCTCTCTCTCTCTCTCTCTCTGTGTTTACCTCTGTGTATTGAGTGTGTGTGTGTGTGTGTGTGTGTGTGTGTCTGTGTCTGTCTGTGTGTCTGTGTCTCTGTCTGTCTGTCGGTCGGTCAGTCTTCATGTGACTTCAGGCCAGATTTTTTTTTCCTTCTGAATCCATGTCACTTAGATTGCTTATAGGTCCTCCGGGACACAAGATTGTACTATCCTATCTAGTGTTCTACATTTACAGAGCTTTATGAAACGATTGCGTATGATCAGAGCCCGGAGTAGCCTACAAAAGTGATATGAACGTCTCATTAGAAATCTCTATTATTATCATTATCCATACTTTATTGTCCTGTTATAAGGTTCACTTTTGTATAACCGGTGTATGTTCGGTCCCTTCAGTTAGGGGCTTTGGCCAAAAACAATAAATGGAACATCTCTCACTCACATTCACATACTCTTTGTCTCGCTGTCATTGTCTCTCTCTCCCTGCGCCCCCCCCCCCCCCTCTCCCCCCTCCCCCCCGCCCCCACCCACCGACCCCCCCCCCCCCCCGACCCCCGTTCTCTCTCTCTCTCTCTCTCTCTCTCTCTCTCTCTCTCTCTCTCTCTGTCTGCGTGTATGTGGGTGTGTATATGCGTGCGTGCATGTGTTTGAGGGAGGGGAGAGGAGAGAGAGAGCTTGCAAGTCACATGCGCATTGATATATTATTCACACTATTTGATTCATTATGTAATATTTTTGTTAGTGGCCCACTCCTTTGTTATGGGCCGGAGGCCTAACAAATAAACCATTGTCTTGTCTTGTCTTGTCTTGTCTTGTCTTGTCTCTCTGTCTGTGAATCTGTCTCTGTCTCTCGCTCACTCTCTCTCAAGTAGGTGCTGATAACCAGCTGTCGACAAATGAAACAGCGTATGTGTTTCAAAAATAAGGATCATCAATTATCTTTTTTTTAATTTTTTGTTGTTGTTGTTGTTTTAATGTGTATGAATGTGTTCATGGACGAAGTGATTGACGTGATTGAAATGTCTTGTTAAATCTCTGCTAAATTTTCTTTACAGTGATGACTGGTTCTTTTGTTTTAGTCCTTAGAATGTTGGGTCTTCATAAAGGCCTTTCGTTAAAAGTAAGAATATCAATAATGCAACGGGTGAATAACATAACTTGACTCTGCTTGCTTGATTGCTTGATTGATAAACTGGTCGGTTAATTTTGGGTCAATATTGATCAACTGCTTGATTGATTAATCCATTTGATCGACTGATTTATTCATTGGCCAGACATGAGACTGATGCAGCTGTTACGAGATCCAGCAGTGGGACTGATGAGAGGTGAGTTGTTGAGAGAGTAAAACTCCGAACGTTATTCGTTCAAGGAATAAGATTTTAGACACTGCCTTTTTCGGTAATCCTGCAGTTTAGAATACTAAACTCAGGGGGCCGTTCAAATGAAAAAATAGAGGTTGTTTTAGACTGACCTTGATGCGCTGAGTCGAATGCAACCCTCAGCTAAGCTCTACGGCCACTCCTTGTCAATGAAACAGAGACATAATAAATAGTAAACTCAGTCGGTCACTTCCCGAGCAACTATCGGCGAGCCATTTTGATTGCTGGTGACGTGGTGTTTACGTCAAAATGGCGTGCAGGTCGGGAAGGAGTACTACTTACCGTGCATTTGATCCAGTTTCGTGGCAAAAGGAGTGGTCTTAGAGCTTAGCTGAGGGTTGCATTCGACTCAGCGCATCGAAGTCAGTCTAAAACACCTTCTACTTTTTCATTTTAACGGCCCCTGAGTTTAGTATTCTAAACTGCAGGATTACCGCCTTTTTCTTCCAATTTGTGCAAACACAAATGAGCTTTTATTCGTGACTGGCATAGCCTCTTTAATCCTGAACAAGCCACACAGAACACACAGACAATACAGAACAAACACATGGTTTGCCTCGGTGGTTTTTGTGTTTGCACATTTTCTTCTGTCTTTGCTGCTGTGTGCACATGTCAAATGATCGGAAAAAGGACAGGCTCGGCGCTTCCTTTTTGGAGGAAATGACTG
>NC_134909.1:19288837-19298837 GCF_041734735.1 Babylonia areolata | reverse complement strand
CTGTGAGTAGTACTTCATGTCATCATAATCTTTAGTGGCTGTGTATGTCTGTGAGTAGTACTTCATGTCATGAATCGTCTTCAGTGGCTGTGTATGTCTGTGAGTAGTACTTCATGTCATCATCTTCTTCAGTGGCTGTGTATGTCTGTGAGTAGTACTTCATGTCATGAATCTTCTTTAGTGGCTGTGTATGTCTGTGAGTAGTACTTCATGTCATGAATCTTCTTTAGTGGCTGTGTATGTCTGTGAGTAGTGCTTCATGTCATCAATCTTCTTCAGTGGCTGTGTATGGCCGTGAGTAGTACTTCATGTCATGAATCTTCTTTAGTGGCTGTGTATGTCTGTGAGTAGTGCTTCATGTCATCAATCTTCTTTAGTGGCTGCGTATGTCTGTGAGTAGTTCATGTCATCAATCTTCTTCAGTGGCTGTGTATGTCTGTGAGTAATTCTTCATGTCATCAATCTTCTTTAGTGGCTGTGTATGTCTGTGAGTAGTGCTTCATGTCATCAATCTTCTTCAGTGGCTGTGTATGTCTGTGAGTAATTCTTCATGTCATCAATCTTCTTTAGTGGCTGTGTATGTCTGTGAGTAGTGCTTCATGTCATCATATTCTTCAGTATGTCTGTGAGTAGTTTTTCATGTCATCAATCTTCTTTAGTGGCTGTGTATGTCTGTGAGTAGTACTTCATGTCATCAATCTTCTTTACTGGCTGTGTATGTCTGTGAGTAGTACTTCATGTCATCAATCTTCTTTAGTGGCTGTGTATGTCTGTGAGTAGTACTTCATGTCATCAATCTTCTTTAGTGGCTGTGTATGTCTGTGAGTAGTTCATGTCATCAATCTTCTTCAGTGGCTGTGTATGTCTGTGAGTAATTCTTCATGTCATCAATCTTCTTTAGTGGCTGTGTATGTCTGTGAGTAGTGCTTCATGTCATCAATCTTCTTCAGTGGCTGTGTATGTCTGTGAGTAATTCTTCATGTCATCAATCTTCTTTAGTGGCTGTGTATGTCTGTGAGTAGTGCTTCATGTCATCATATTCTTCAGTATGTCTGTGAGTAGTTTTTCATGTCATCAATCTTCTTTAGTGGCTGTGTATGTCTGTGAGTAGTACTTCATGTCATCAATCTTCTTTAGTGGCTGTGTATGTCTGTGAGTAGTACTTCATGTCATCAATCTTCTTTAGTGGCTGTGTATGTCTGTGAGTAGTGCTTCATGTCATCATATTCTTTAGTGATAATGATCATTGTTCATCCTCTAATTTCTCCTGTCCTTAGCACTCATGACGATGATAATGATCATTGTTCATCCTCTAATTTCTCCTGTCCTTAGCACTCATGACGATGATAATGATCATTGTTCATCCTCTAATTTCTCCTGTCCTTAGCACACATGACGATGATAATGATCATTGTTCATCCTCTAATTTCTCCTGTCCTTAGCACTCATGACGATGATAATGATCATTGTTCATCCTCTAATTTCTCCTGTCCTTAGCACACATGACGATGATAATGATCATTGTTCATCCTCTAATCTCTCCTGTCCTTAGCACTCATGACGATGATAATGATCATTGTTCATCCTCTAATTTCTCCTGTCCTTAGCACTCATGACGATGATAATGATCATTGTTCATCCTCTAATTTCTCATGTCCTTAGCACTCATGACGATGATAGTGATCATTGTTCATCCTCTAATCTCTCTTGTCCTTAGCACTCATGACGATGATAATGATCAATGTTCATCCTCTAATCTCTCTTGTCCTTAGCACTCATGACGATGATAATGATCATTGTTCATCCTCTAATTTCTCTTGTCCTTAGCACTCATGACGATGATAGTGATCAATGTTCATCCTCTAATTTCTCCTGTCCTTAGCACTCATGACGATGATAATGATCATTGTTCATCCTCTAATTTCTCCTGTCCTTAGCACTCATGACGATGATAGTGATCAATGTTCATCCTCTAATTTCTCCTGTCCGTAGCACTCATGACGATGATAATGATCATTGTTCATCCTCTAATTTCTCCTGTCCTTAGCACTCATGACGATGATAGTGATCATTGTTCATCCTCTAATTTCTCCTGTCCGTAGCACTCATGACGATGATAATGATCATTGTTCATCCTCTAATTTCTCCTGTCCTTAGCACTCATGACGATGATAGTGATCATTGTTCATCCTCTAATTTCTCCTGTCCTTAGCACTCATGACGATGATAATGATCATTGTTCATCCTCTAATTTCTCATGTCCTTAGCACTTATGACGATGATAGTGATTGTATTTTCAAAATCTGATCTCTCTCTCTCTCTCTCTCTCTCTCTTGTCTTCAGCTCTCATCGGTGATCCGGCGGAAATGATGCCTGGTATTTTTGGATCCGGATCAAAACCGCGTGAGTTCAGTCTGTCTGCTTGTCTGCTTGTCTGTCTGTCTGTCTGTCTGTCTGTCTGTTCGTCTCCCTCCCCTTTTTGCAATCACGGACACGGTGTGTGTTTAGATAGCAAAAGGCATGAAAATACGAAAAAAAAAAAAATTAATTACCCAAAGGAGCCAAACAGGAGGTTTGCATACCTTACTCTGGTTATTTAGTGCACTGTAATTATCTGTCTGCCTGTCTGAAAATCTCTCTGTCTGTCTATCCATCTTCCTATCTCTGTTTATTTATCTATGTCTCTTTTTATCTCTATCTATTTATCTGTCTGTCTGTCTGTCCCTCTATCTATCTATCTCTATCCTTCCTTCCACCCATCTATCTGTCTGTCTGTCTGTGTCTGTTTATCTGACTATCTATCTATCTATCTGTCAGTCTCTATCTATTTATCTATCTGTCTGTATGTATGTATGTATGTCTGTTAATCTACTGATCCTGTCTGTCTGACTGTCTGTCTGTCTGTCTATCTATCTATCTATCTATCTATCTATCTATCTATCTATCTATTTACTGATCCTGTCTGTCTGTCCGTCTGTCTGTCTACCGATCTTTTTTTTTTTTCAGGGCCCACCATTTAATTCAACACAGACTGGGTGGATTGTACAAGAGAGGAGTTCTCCTTTTGACCCAGCACCGGTTTGCTGACACCGCAGAGCGGAGCGTTCTCTTGTTGTTTCTTGTTTCCCCCGTTTGGTGTCCGCTAACGTCTGTGCACTGTCAGGATATTGGATTGTCTATTCTTTCCTGCTTTGGTGTCCACTAACGTCTGTGCACTGTCAGGATATTGGATTGTCTATTCTTTCCTGCTTTGGTGTCCAGTAACGTGTGTGTGCACTGTTAGGGTGTTAGATCGTTTCATATTACCTGCTTTAATGTCCCATGACGTGTGTTCACCTTTCGGATGTTGGATTGTTTCTTGTTTCCTGATTTTGTGTCCAGTAACGTCTGTGCACCTTTAGGATGTTAATTTGTTTCTGCTTTCCTGCTTTGGTGTCTCCTAAGGCGTGTTCGCTGTCAGGGTGTTAAATCACTTTTTGTTTCCAGCATTGGTGTCCCCCTCACGTATGTGCACTGTCAGGATGTTTTGTTTGAATCTGGTTTCCTGTTTTTGGTGTCCCCCTAACTTGTGTGCATCTTTCTAATGTTAGATCGTTTTTCTTTCTTTCTTTAGGGAATCTACTTTTCCTGTTTTGTGTCTTCTGACGTCTGTGAACTGTCAGGGTGTTAGACTGTTTCTTGTTTCCCGCTATAGTGTCACGTTACGTCTGTACACTGTTGGGGTGTTAGACTGTTTCTTGTTTCCCGCTATAGTGTCACGTTACGTCTGTACACTGTTGGGGTGTTAGACTGTTTCTTGTTTCCTTGTTTGGTGTCACGTTACGTCTGTACACTGTTAGGATCTTATGTTGTTTTGTTTTGTTGTTTTTTTGGGGGGCTTTTTTTGTTGTTGCTGTTGTTCATGGTGAAATATCGGTCAATAAACACAAGTGTTTTTTGGTGAAGTACTGGTCAATAAACAGAAGTTATCATCATCATTATTATTATCATAATTGTTGTCGTCATCATCATCATCATCATCATCTCACGCGAGCGCGTACAGAGACAGAGAGACAGACAGGAGACACAGAGACAGGGAGAGAGACACAGAGAGAACAGGACAGAGAGAGAGAGGAGAGAGAGAGAGAAGGACAGACAGGTTAAGACAGCGACAGAGACAAGCATATACAAAGTCACAGACGACTGAGTCTCTGTCAAGAGATTTTTCTTTTCATTTTGTAACATCATCACGATACCCAGTGGTTCACCAACAACGAATTTACATGTAATGTACATGACTCATGTCTGTGCTTAAGTGTGTGTGTGAGTGTGTGTGATGTGAGAAAAAAAAGAACATGGATAGATGAGAGAAAAAGAGAGAGAGAGAGAGAGGTAAACAAGTCTCACGCGATGGAATTGACAATAACTACACCCTATCACAATAAGAATGAAAAATAATAGTTGTAACACGAAGGAATGAGACACGTATATATATATATATGATATATATTTTTTTTAAAAATTATATTCAGAGAGAAGTATTTTTTATCAGAAACTACTGTCAACAACAACACATAATATTCAAACATCACATACACAAAATATATGATTAATTTCATCTGTGTTCATAACACACAGAGAGACAGACACACAGACAGATGCAGACTGGAACACAGACACACAGACGCAATGGGATATTTATGAATAACGAATTGTACACACACACACACACACACACAAAACCGCAAAGACAGTTTGTACTACCAACCGAACGATACTGATACAGCGTCACAAATGAATTTATTTTACATTCATAGAAAAAATACAAAATTGGAAACATAAGCAATATAAAAGAAGAAATTGATTAAAACATCTAAACAGCATCAGTTCCCCCCCCCCCCTCTACACCCCACCCCCTACCCTCCCTCCCCCACCCCCACCCTGTCTGTCTGCTTCTGTTCTGGAAGAGATTACTGTAGTCAGGTGCGTGTGTGTATGCGTGTGTGTTTGTGTGTGTGGGGGCTTGTATGTATGAGTGTGTGAGACAGTGAATTTGTGTGTGAGTGTGAGGGTCAATGAATTTGTGTGTAAGCGCGTGGTGTGTCTGTGTGTGTGTGGGGGAGGGGGGGGGGGCTTGTATGTATGAGTGTGCGAGTCACTGAATTTGTGTGTGTGTGTGTGAGTGTGTGGGTCACTGAATTTGTGTGTAAGCCCGTGGTGTGTGTGTGTGTGCTTGTATGTAATAATGTGCGAGTCAGTGAATTTGTGAGTGTGTGTGTGTGTGTGCGCGCGCGCGCGTGTATTAGTGTGTATGTGAGTGTGTGGGTCAATGAATTTGTGTGTAAGCGTGTATGTGTGTTTGTGTGTGTGTGTGTGTGCTTGTATGTAATAATGTGCGAGTCAGTGAATTTGTACGTGTGTATGAGTGTGTCTGCGTGCGTGTGCGCGTATTAGTGTGTGTGTGAGTCCATGAATTTGTGTGTAAGCGCATATGTGTGGGTGTGTGCGCGCGCGCGTGTATGTGTGTGTAAGAAAGTCATTTCAGACTTCTTTTTTTTTCTTTTTCTTTTTTTTTCTTTTTTTACATCGAGACAATAGAAAAGAAAGAAAAAAGAAATGTCGAGAACTGACAAGGGATCGTCTCAGACCAGGCAGTCACAAATAATGTTAATACCATAATCATTTCTGTAAATGTTTAAACACGAAGGACGCGCGCGCAAGGATTTGTTGTTGTTGTTGTTGAAATATGTGCGTTTTACGTCCATGACGTCACCTGTATGTCGTGCGCGGGGAAAAAAAAAAACAAAAAAACAAACCCATCCAGGCCAAAGACAGTTGACACTTTTAACATCTGTATCCAATACATTGCGTGCCCAGAAGGACGCCAGTCACGTGACCCCCCACTCACGTGACAGACAGGTCATGTGACGTTGTGCTGGAGCCAATCAGAGATCTTGTCATAGTTGCGCTTCTTCCATTCAATGTTGGCCCTGCAACGGGAAGTGCGAAATGTGATGCAACATCTTCACGTCGACAACAGAAGAAAAGAGAGAGAGAGAGAGAGAGATGGGGCGTGGGGGGTGGAGGAAAGGGAGGGAGGGGGGAGACGGTGTCAGAATTAGAAACAGAGTGAGAACGGGAATTAAAGAGAGAAGGGAGAGAGAGAAACGAAACAAAACGAAACAAAACGAAACGAAACGAAATGCTTTATTCAAATAAAGGCCAAAGCCCCTTACTGAAAGGATGTGACACACGTACACTGAATGATAAGAATTATAACAGTCATACAAACTAACACAGTAACATATTTCGTATACCGTACATTGCACAAAATCAAAGTCAAACTAATACAACAGCAATATACCACAAATGTCATAAAATGCACTGACAGGAAAAAAACAACAACAGAAATCAACTACGATATTATAGCATTCAACCTTTTTCAAAGATTTGTAAATATGAACTGTGAGCCCACATAGGGGTAGTTTCATTTCTGGATGACAACAACAAGCTCAATCTAAAACTAAGGGGAATGAAACAGAGAAGGGGAAGGGATAGGGAGAGAGAGGGGGGAGAGAGAGAGGGGGGAGAGAGAGATATAGCGAGAGAGAGGGGGGGGGAGGCAGAAACAGGGAGAGAGAGAGAGAGGGAAGAGAGAGACATATATAGGGAGACCAAGAAGGATCTCTGAGAGAGAGAGAGAGAGAGAGGGAATTATAGGGAAAGAGAGAAACAGAAGGGACACACACACACACACACACACACACACACACACACACACACACACACACACACGAACGAACGAACACACACAAACACACACACACACACACACACACACACGTACACACGCACACAAATACACACAAAGAACATGTGCACACACTTTTGAGAGGACAAAGAAAGATGGTAGATAAATACAGACACACAGACAGACAAGACAGTCTGTCGGACAGGCAGGCAGGCAGGTAGGCAGACGGACAGGAAGACAGACAGGCAGACTGACAGACAGACAGACGGACAGACTGACAGAGAGGCAGACAGACAGACAGACCTGATAAGTTCCAGGGCATTCTCAGCAGCTTTAGAAGCCGATTTGAGCGGCTTCTCACGAAACAGTCTTTCCAACTGAAAGCACAGCATTGACATCATTATTTCTTTTCTTTTCTTTTTTTTCTCAAGGCCTCACAAAGCGCGTTGGGTTACGCTGCTGGTCAGGCATCTGCTTGGCAGATGTGTGGTGTAGCGTATATGGAATTGTCCGAACGCAGTGACGCCTCCATGAGCTACTGAAACTGAAACTGAAACTGACAAGGACGATATCAACAACAGACAACGATGACAACAACATCAAAGACAACAGCAATGATAATAGTAACAACAACAACAATAATAATAATAATAATAATGAATAACTATAATAATTACAATAGTAATAACAATAATAATAAAAATGAAAATAATAACAAAGGTGTTCACAGTAAAATGTAAACTCAATGAGAACAGGTGTTAACTGTGAAATATAGGTCAGTAAAACAAGAGGCGCTTACAGTATAAAAATAAATAAATAAATAAAATAAAATAAAATAAAATAAAATACAAGTCAATAACCAGAAGTGTTTCGTTTCGTTTGTTTGCTTGTGTATGTTTTGGTTTTTTAAATCATGACTTCTTACTCCCCCTTTCTTTTCACCTCTCTTTCACCTCTCCCAGCCTGATTTCCCTTGCTTCTTCTTCTTCTTCTTCTTCTTCCTCCTGTTGTTCTTGTTCTTGTTCTTGTTCTTGTTCTTCTTCTTCTTGCTGTTGTTGTTGTTGTTCTTCTTCTTCTTCTTCTTCTTCTTCTTCTTCTTCTTCTTTCCGTTACACGACCAACATCGACTTGCCGATGACTCTGTCGTGGTTCATGCATGCTGAGTATTTTCGTGTCTCCATAACCCACCGTGCGGTGACATGGGTCACAGGATCTTTAACGTGCGTATTTTGATCTTCTGCGTGCGTATACACACGAAGGGGGTTCAGGCACTAGAAGGTTAGCATATATTTTGTCCTGGGAGGTCGGGAAAAATCTCCACCCTTTACCCACCTGGCGTCGTAACCGAGATTCGAACCCGGGGCCCTCAGATTGAAAGTCCAACGCTTAGACCACTCGGCTATTTTAGTAACTAACACCACCTCCAGCAATAACAACAACAACAATGAGAAGAAGAAGAAGAATGATTATGATATTGAGGAGGATGGTCATAATAGTAACACTACCACTACCACCACCACCACTACTACCACTACTATAACCACTACATGCACTACTTCCACTACTAATACTAGGAAATGCCAGTGATAATCATTGTAAATAGCAAACATTAAGCAAGTACGCACGTACGCACGCACGCGCGCACACACACACACACACACACACACACACACACACACACACACACACACACACACACACACACACACTCACTCACTCAAACTCACACTAACACGCAGAGAGACTGAGAGACAGAGACTGGGAGCTTGACAGAGAGAACCGGCGGAGACGTAAAAAGGGAGACAGATAGAGACAGACACAGAGAGAGACAGATAGACACAGAGACACAGAGAGACAGAGATAGAGAGAAGGAGAGACAGAGAGACAGACAGAGAGACACAGAGAGACAGAGAAAGAGACACAGAGAGAGATAGAGAGAGACAGACAGAGACGGAGAGACAGACAGACAGATAGAGACAGACAGACAGATAGAGACAGAGACAGAGAGAAGGAGAGACAGAAAGACAGACAGACAGAGAGAGACAGACAGACAGATAGAGACAGACAGACAGTTAGAGACAGAGACAGAGAGAATCACATTTTCCAGCTCGTAGTCGGAGTTGACAAAGCCCGTGACCTCCTGGATGACCTCTCTCATCACGAAACCATCCTGGCCGAACCTGCCGTACATCACACAATACAGTGCATCACAGTGCATCACAGCACAGCACAGTACATCACAGTACAGTACAGCACAGCACAGTGCATCACAGTACAGCACAGTGCATCACAGTACAGTGCAGCACAGTACATCACAGTACATCACAGTACAGCACAGCACAGTGCATCACAGTACAGCACAGTACAGTGCATCACAGCACAGCACAGTGCATCACAGTGCATCACAGCATAGTACATCGCAGCATAGTACATCGCAGCACAGTACATCACAGCATAGTACATCACAGCACAGTGCATCACAGCACAGTATATCACAGGATAGTGCATCACAGTGCAGTGCTTCACAGCACAGTACATCACAGCACAGTGCATCACAGCACAGTACATCACAGCACAGTGCATCACAGCACAGTACACCACAGCACAGTACATCACAGCACAGTACAGCACATCACAGTGCATCACAGCACAGTGCATCACAGCACAGTACATCACAGCACAGTGCATCACAGCATAGTACATCACAGCACAGTACATCACAGCATAGTGCATCACAGCATAGTACATCACAGCACAGTACATCACAGCACAGTACATCACAGGATAGTGCATCACAGTGCAGTGCTTCACAGCACAGTGCATCACATCACAGTACATCACAGCACAGTGCATCACAGTACAGCACAGTACATCACAGCACAGTGCATCACAGTACAGTACAGTACAGCACCACAGCACAGTGCATCACAGCACAGTACGTCACAGAACCTGCTCCCCAACCCTCCCACACACACACCCTCTTCTCCTCCCTCAGTGTTGGTTCATGTCTCAGTGACTTGACAAGGAACTGAAGGGAGACACCATCACCTTCCCAACCTGCCCCCTACCACCACCCCGTCCCTCCCCTCCTCCCCACTCCCTCACCGTTGGTTCGTCATGTCCCAGTGACTCAGCAAGGAACTGAAGGGAGACTATCACCTTCCCCCCCACCAACCCCCCACCCCACCCCATCCCATCCCTCCTCCCCTCCCTCCCTCATCACTGGTTCATCATGTCCCAGTGACTCTGCAGAGAACTAAAGGGAGACTA
>NC_134909.1:19281337-19283837 GCF_041734735.1 Babylonia areolata | reverse complement strand
TTTGACCACTCGGCCATCAGATATTGTTTTAATAGGGAAAAAAAGAAGCGAGAAGAAGAAAGGAATGAAGAAATAAAAGGAAAGAAAGACAAGAGGTCAAATAAAGAAAGATTCAGATGGAAAGAAAGAAGGATGAAAAAGAGAGAAAGAGTGAGAGGTTTGGAGAGAGAGAGAGGCAGGGGAGGGGGTGGGGGGTAGAGTTGGACGCAAAAAGAAAAAAAAGGAAGGAGGAAAGGGTGACAGAAGGAGAGAAAGAAAGAATGAATGAAAGAATGAATGAATGAATGAATGAAAGAATGAGTGAAAGAAAGAATGAATGAATGAAAGAAAGAATGAATGAATGTATCAAAGAATGAATGAATGAATGAAAGAAAGAAAGAATGAATGAAGGAATGAAGGAATGAAGGAAGGAATGAATGAAAGAAAGAAAGAATGAATGAATGAAGGAATGAATGAATGAATCAAAGAATGAATGAATGAAGGAAGGAAGGAACGAATGAAGGAAGGAAGGAATGAAAGAAAGAAAGATAGAAAGAAAGAAAGAAAGAATGAATGAATGAATGAAAGAATGAATGAAAGAAAGAAAGAAAGAAAGAATGAAAGAATGAAAGAATGAATGAATGAATGAATGAATGAAAGGGAAAGAAAAGAAAAGAGAAGCAGCAGGAAATGAGTTGTGGTGATGGCAGCGACGACTGTCCGAAGGGAGCAAACCGCTATCATGGCAACAGCAGCTATAGTTGTACTTCGATGGCCTCCCTTATAACTTATGAGTATCCGCTTCTGCTGAGTGAAACACACACACACACACACACACACACACACACACACACACACACACACACACACACACACACACACACACACACACACACACACACAGGGGTAACGGCAGATAGTGAAACGGACAGTACCTGGAAAAGGAAAAGGCGTCTCCGATCAGACCCGCTCTACTGGCTTCCGGGAATACCTGGACAGTCATCGTCATCGTCATCATCATCATCATAATCACTATCATCGTCATCATCATCATCATCATCGTCTTCGTCGTCGTCATCGTCGTCGTCGTCGTCGTCAATGTTATTGTCATCGGCATCACCATCGTCGTCGTTGCTTTCGTCGTTATTGTCATCGTCTTCGTCGTCGTCATCACCATCCTCATCGTCGTCATCGTCATCATCATCATCATCACTCGTCAGTATCATCGTCATTGTCGCTCTCGTAGTCGTCGTCGTTGTCGTCATCATCATCGTCATCATCATCGTCGTCGTCGTCGTCATAACCACCACTACCACCATCATCATCGTCGTCATCATCGTGGTCGTCGTCGTCATTGTCATAATCATCATCGTTGTCGTCATCGTCGTCGTTACAATGATCCTCATCGTCATCGTCGTCAATATTACTGTCAAAGGCATCGGCGTCGTCCTTGTCTCCGTCGTTAACGTCATCGTCTTTGTCGTCGTCATCATCATCCTCATCGTCGTCGTCGTCACCATCTTCATCATCATTATCATCATTATTGTCTTCGTCGTCGTCATCATCATCATCATTATCGTCGTCGTCGTCACCATCTTCACCATCATTATCATCATTATTGTCTTCGTCGTCGTCATCATCATCATCATTCTCATCGTCGTCGTCGTCACCATCTTCATCATCATTATCATCATTATTGTCTCCGTCGTTAACGTCATCGTCTTTGTCGTCGTCATCATCATCCTCATTGTCGTCGTCGTCACCATCTTCACCATCATTATCATCATTATTGTCTTCATCGTCGTCATCATCATCATCATTATCGTCGTCGTCGTCACCATCTTCACCATCATTATCATCATTATTGTCTTCGTCGTCGTCATCATCGTCATCATTCTCATCGTCGTCGTCGTCACCACCACCACCATTATCATCGTCGTTGTCATCATCATCACCACCATTACGTCATCGTCATGATCATCATCAACATGGTCGTTGTCGTCATCATCGTCGTTACAATCATCCTCATTGTCATCGCTACCACCACCGTGACATCATGGACGTTGTCGTTCTCATCATCATAATAAGCGTGACCATCACTGTCGTCGTCGTCATCGTCATCGTCATCATCATCACGATCATCGTCGTTGCACGCGACAGCCCCAGCTGTCTTCGTCGTCGTCATCATCATCGTCGTTGTCATAGTCAACAGATCCATTACATCGTCGTCGTTGTCGCCGTCGTAGTCGTCGTCATCATCATCGTCGTCATCATCATCATCACCACCATTACATCATCGCCATCGTTGTCATAATCATCATCCTCATCCTGGTCGTCGTCGTCGTCGTCATAATCATCATCGTTGTCGTCATCGTCGTCATAAGTTACAATCATCCTTAACGTCGTCAACGTCGTCGTCGTCACATCATCATCATTATCATCATCATCATCGTCATCATCATCATCATCATCATCATCATCATCATCGTCGTCATCATCATCATCATCATCATCATCATCA
>NC_134909.1:19273837-19276337 GCF_041734735.1 Babylonia areolata | reverse complement strand
ACCACAACAACAACCACACACCACCATCACACACACACACACTTCAACAAACACAACAACCACACACCACCAACACACACACACACACACATACACACATCCACAACAACAACAACCACTACAACAACAACAACCACACACCACAACAACCACACACCACCTCAACAAACACAACAACCACACACCACCTCAACAAACACAACAACCACACACCACCATTCAATGACACACACACACACACCTCAACAACAACAACAACCACACACCACCATCACACACACCACAACAACCACACACCACCATCACACACACACCACAACAACCACACACCACCATCACACACACACCACAACAACCACACACCACCATCACACACACACCACAACAACCACACACCACCATCACACACACCACAACAACCACACACCACCATCACACACACCACAACAACCACACACCACCATCACACACACCACAACAACAACCACACACCACCATCACACACACCACAACAACCACACACCACCATCACACACACACACCACAACAACTACACACCACCATCACACACACACACCACAACAACCACACACCACCATCACACACACACACCACAACAACCACACACCACCATCACACACACCACAACAACCACACACCACCATCACACACACACCACAACAACCACACACCACCATCACACACACCACAACAACCACACACCACCATTACACACACCACAACAACCACACACCACCATCACACACACCACAACAACCACACACCACCATCACACACACCACAACAACAACCACACACCACCATCACACACACCACAACAACCACACACCACCATCACACACACACCACAACAACCACACACCACCATCACACACACCACAACAACCACACACCACCATCACACACACCACAACAACAACCACACACCACCATCACACACACCACAACAACCACACACCACCATCACACACACACCACAACAACAACCACACACCACCATCACACACACCACAACAACAACCACACACCACCATCACACACACCACAACAACCACACACCACCATCACACACACACCACAACAACAACCACACACCACCATCACACACACACACCACAACAACCACACACCACCATCACACACACCACAACAACCACACACCACCATCACACACACACCACAACAACCACACACCACCATCACACACACCACAACAACCACACACCACCATCACACACACCACAACAACAACCACACACCACCATCACACACACCACAACAACCACACACCACCATCACACACACCACAACAACCACACACCACCATTACACACACCACAACAACCACACACCACCATCACACACACCACAACAACCACACACCACCATCACACACACCACAACAACCACACACCACCATCACACACACACCACAACAACCACACACCACCATCACACACACCACAACAACCACACACCACCATCACACACACCACAACAACCACACACCACCATCACACACACCACAACAACCACACACCACCATCACACACACCACAACAACTACACACCACCATCACACACACCACAACAACCACCACACACCACCATCACACACACCACAACAACCACACACCACCATCACACACACCACAACAACCACACACCACCATCACACACACACCACAACAACCACACACCACCATCACACACACCACAACAACCACACACCACCATCACACACACCACAACAACCACACACCACCATCACACACACCACAACAACAACCACACACCACCATCACACACACCACAACAACCACACACCACCATCACACACACACCACAACAACCACACACCACCATTACACACACCACAACAACAACCACACACCACCATCACACACACCACAACAACCACACACCACCATCACACACACACCACAACAACCACACACCACCATCACACACACACCACAACAACCACACACCACCATCACACACACCACAACAACAACCACACACCACCATCACACACACCACAACAACCACACACCACCATCACACACACACCACAACAACCACACACCACCATCACACACACCACAACAACCACACACCACCATCACACACCTCAACAAATACACACCACCATCACACACACCACAACAACCACACACCACCATCACACACCTCAACAAATACACACCACCATCACACACACCACAACAACCACACACCACCATCACACACACCACAACAACCACACACCACCATCACACACACCACAACAACAACCACACACCACCATCACACACACCACAACAACCACACACCACCATTACACACACCACAACAACAACCACACACCACCATCACACACACCACAACAACCACACACCACCATCACACACACACCACAACAACCACACACCACCATCACACACACACCACAACAACCACACACCACCATCACACA
>NC_134909.1:19258837-19268837 GCF_041734735.1 Babylonia areolata | reverse complement strand
TCAGCAGTAAGTTCAATTGTGGCAGGTCCACTTCCTTTGTGTTAGCTGTGCTTGACTATGTATGTATACATATGTATGTGTACATAACTACAAGCATGTATATGAATGTGTATTGTGTGTGCGTGCGTTTATGTAAGTTTGTGCCTGCCTATGTGTGTGTATGTGTTAGGGTAGCTGTTAGATACACATGTATTGTTGAAATGTATGTATGCAGTGTGTGTGTGTGTGTGTGTGTGTGTGTGTGTGTGTAGTCATATTTTGGTGTGTGTATGTAACATAGATGTAATGTTTTATGTTAACAAAGCGGTTTTTTTGTAAAGCACCTAGAGCAGATTTCTGGACAGTGTGCTATATAAGTATCCATTATTATTATTATTATTAAGGATCACATCAGAACTTCCTCGTGTCAATACAAGAACCTATGGTGAACGTTCTTTCTTCTTTGCTGCTCCTCGCATCTGGAAAAAACCTTCCTCGTCATATCCGTGCATCTGATTCTATTTCTGCTTTTCGCTCATCACTACAGACTCATCTTTTTAAAGCCTATCTATAAGTACTCTCAGCTTCCTTTTCTCCAACACCACCCATGTCATCTCACTTTGGATGTATGTAGAGTGGGAAAGGGAGAGTGTGAGTGGGGGGAGGGGTGTTTTTTTTTTAGAAATAGTGGTCATGAATGTTTTATGTTACTTGTAATATTTTTCTTTCATGTAAAGCGCCCTGAGATCTTAGTGAGAAAGGGCGCTATATAAATGTACATTATTATTATTATTATTATTATTATTATTATCAATATATTGCTGACCTTGCTGTTGGAGATCATATCGGTGTTTGCTTGTTTCTTTGTTTTTCTTTTCTTTTCTTTTTTTTTCTTTTTTTTTAAATTATTCTTGTTTTTGTTTTAGAGCTGACATTTATTAGAATTATTGGGCAGTGAGGCACACAGAATTGTCATACGCTGAAGTTGTCAGGAATAGTATCGTATTGTATTGTATTGTTTAACTCTTTTGTCACAATCTGTGTAAAATTCGGGCTGTTCTCCCCAGGGAGAGCGTGTCGCTACACTGAAAGCGCCACCCTTTTTTTTGTAATTTTTTCCAGCCTGCAATATTTTGCTTAGTTTTCAATCGAAGTGGATTTTTCTACAGAATTTTGCCAGAGATAACCCTTTCGTTGCCGTGGGTACTTTTACGTGCGCTAGGTGCATACCGCACCGCACATGGGACGTCAGTTTATCGCCGCACCCGAATGGCTAGCGCCCAGACCAGCACTCAAGGTCTAGTGGAGGATGAGGGGAAAGAAGGCGACTGTGTGATTCGAACCAACGCGCTCAGATTCTCTCGCTTCCTATGAGGACGCGTTACCTCTAGGCCATCACTCAGCAATAGTGGAGACTATATCATCGACTGCTTTTAGGGATCATATGAAAATACTGACTTTGTTGGAAGGACATTTCAAAATGTTTTTTGTTGTTCTCTTTATGTTTCTTTATGCTTCTGTTATCTTTGTTTCTTTTTGTTTGTTTGTTTGTTTTGTTGTTGTTGTTGTTTGGTTGTTGATTTGGGGGAGCAGGGGTAGATCATATCCAAATATTTCTGACAAACACGCCACAGACTGACCGCACACTGACCACACACACACTGACCACACACACACTGACCACACACTAACCACACACACATACTGACCAGACACACACTGACCACACACACACTGACTACACACTAACCACACACATACTGACCACACACACACTGACCACACACTAACCACACACACACTGACCACACACTAACCACACACACACTAACCACACACACATACTGACCACACACACACACTGACCACACACACTGACCACACACACACTGACCACACACACTGACCACACACACACTGACTACACACTAACCACACACACACACTAACCACACACTGACCACACACTAACCGCACACACTGACCACACACTAACCACACACTAACCACACACACTAACCACACACACACACTAACCACACACACTAACCACACACACACACTGACCACACACACTAACCACACACACACTAACCACACACACTAACCACACACACACACTGACCACACACACACTAACCACACACACACTAACCACACACACTAACCACACACACACACTGACCACACACACTAACCACACACACACACTGACCACACACACTAACCACACACACACTAACCACACACACTAACCACACACACACACTGACCACACACACACTAACCACACACACTGACCACACACACTAACCACACACACACTAACCACACACACACTAACCACACACACTAACCACACACACACACTGACCACACACACTAACCACACACACTGACCACACACACTAACCACACACACACTAACCACACACACTGACCACACACACTAACCACACACACACTAACCACACACACTGACCACACACACTAACCACACACACACTAACCACACACACTGACCACACACACTAACCACACACATACTAACCACACACTGACCACACACTAACCACACACACTGACCACACACTAACCACACACACTAACCACACACACACACTGACCACACACACACTAACCACACACACTAACCACACACACTGACCACACACACTAACCACACACACACTAACCACACACACACTAACCACACACACTGACCACACACACTGACCACACACACTAACCACACACATACTAACCACACACTGACCACACACTAACCACACACACTGACCACACACTAACCACACACACTAACCACACACACTGACCACACACTAACCACACACACTAACCACACACACTGACCACACACACTGACCACACACTAACCACACACACTGACCACACACACTAACCACACACACACTAACCACACACACACTAACCACACACACTAACCACACACACTGACCACACACACTGACCACACACACACTGACCACACACACACTGACCACACACTGACCACACACACACACTGACCACACACACACACTAACCACACACACTGACCACACACTAACCACACACACACACTAACCACACACACTGACCACACACACTGACCACACACTAACCACACACACTGACCACACACACTGACCACACACTAACCACACACACTGACCACACACACTAACCACACACACTGACCACACACACACTGACCACACACACACACTGACCACACACACACAGACCACACACACTGACCACACACACACACAGACCACACACACTGACCACACACACACACTGACCACACACACACTGACCACACACACTGACCACACACACACACTGACCACACACTGACCACGTTCCACTGGGGGTAGATGTCGTCCATGGCGATGTACATGAGAGAGCTGGCAAACCCTTCGTTCAGCCACAGGTCATCCCACCACCTCATTGTGGCCATGTTGCCGAACCACTGCACACACACACACACACACACACACACACACACACACAAGCACACACACACACACACACACACACACACACACACAAGCACGCACGGACGCGCATGCATGCACCCGTAAAACATACACGCGCACACACAGACACACACGCGCGTGCACGCGCGCATGCACACGCACAGACACACACAGACACACACAAGCATGCGCGTGCACGCATTCACACGCACACAAACACACACACACGCTCGCGCGCGCGCGCACGCACACACACACACACACAAACACACATACACACACAAGCACGCACGCGCACGCATGCACACGCACACACACACACAAAACAAACAAACAAGCACGCACGCGCACGCGCGCACACATACACACATACACACACACACACACACACACAAGCATGCACGCAAACACACACACACACACAAACACACAAAGCACGCACGCGCACGCATGTACCCGTAAAACATACACGCGCACGCACACATACATACGCATAAGAGCACACACACACACACACACACACACACACACACACACACACACACACACACACACACACACACACACACACACTGTTCAAATGTATCGTACAACAGCAGTATTAATGTTGATGGAAACGTATGTACACACATACATTACATCTAATTATTGCGGTCGGTTGGACTATAAGCAACAAGAACAAGAACAATCTAATTAATGGTTATATCGAGCTTGCAAACCTATGTCTTTGTCTCTCTGTCTCTGTCTCTGTCTCTGTCTCCGTTCGTTTCTACTGGTCTCTGTCTTCATTTATCTCTGTGTGTATGTCTGTGTCTCTCTGCTTCTGTCTGTCTGTCTGTGTCTCTCTTGTCTGTATCCGTGTGTCTGTGTGTTAGCCTGTTTGTCTGTCTGTCTCTATGTCTCTGTATCTGTCTGTCTGTCTGTCTGTCTTATATGCTTCCCTTAATTCAATATCTCTCATTGTGTGCGAGCGAGCGAGCGTGTGTGTATGTGTGTGTGTGTGAAAGAGAGAGAGAGAGAAAGAGAGTGTGTATAGTTGTAATAATGTGTGTGTGTGTGTGTGTGTGTGTGTGTGTGTGTGTGTGTGTGTGTGTGTGTGTGTGCATATCTCTATGCATGCGTGTGTGACTGTAAACATGTGTGTGCATGTGTGTCTGTGTCTGAATGTTTGTATCTGTCGGAGTGAATGCCTGTCTGTATAGATGTGTGCATATATACGTATGCATGTCTGTATGTGTATGTGTGCGTGTATGTGAGTATATTTATGTCTGCATGAGAGAGAGAGAGAGACAGACAGACAGACAGAGACACAGAGAGAATACGAATACGGATATGAATGTTTCACTGATCAGGCTACAGAGACAGACAGACAGAGAAAGACAAGAGACACAGAGAGACAGACAGACACACAGACACACACAGACACACAGACACACACACACACACAGACAGACACACAGACACACAGACGGGGACACAGACACAGAGACACAGACGCACGGTGTGAAGAGATCTCGTGGGCGACGATGAGGTAAGACCATGCAACACAGACACACAGACAGACAGACAGAGACACAGACACAGACTCACGGTGTGAGAGATCTCGTGGTCAACAATGATGTGAGACCATGTAACACAGACACACACAAACAGACACAGACACAGACAGAGCTGCAGACGCTACGGTGTGAGAGATCTCGTGGGCCACGATGATGTGAGACCATGCAACACAGACACACACACACACACACACACACACACACACACACACACACAGATGGAGACACAGACACAGAGACACAGACGCACGGTGTGAGAGATCTCGTGGGCCACGATGAGGTGAGACCATGTAACACAGAGACACAGAAACACAGAGACAGAGAGACACAGACAGACACAGACACAGACATACACACAGACACACACACACACACACAAAGACACAGAGACACAGACGCACGGTGTGAGAGATCTCATGGGCGACGATGAGGGAGACCATGTACTTGTTGGAACTGCTGGACACCAGGGGGTCGAAGAGCAAGGAGGACTCGCGGTAAATGACCAGGCCCCAGTTCTCCATGGCCCCGCCACTGAAGTCTGGCACCGCCACGTGGTCTGCACGTGCCACACGGCACACACACACACACACACACACACACACGCACACACACACGCGCACTCTCACATAAATACATAAATACATACATACATACATACACACACATACACACACACACACACACACACACACACACACACACACGCATGCAAGCTCTTTCTGCTGTTGTTGGTTTGTTGTTGTTTGTTTGTGTGTGTGTGTGTGTGTGTGTGTATGTGTGTGTGTGTGTGTGTGTGAGAGAGAGAGAGAGAGAGAGAGTACTCCGTGTGTGTGTGTGTGTGTGTGTGTGTGTGTATGTATGTGACGTGCATGCATGTGCGGATGTATGCATGTGTGTATGTGCACGTGCATGGGCGTGGATGCGCGCGCGCGCGAGCGCGTGTGTGTGTGTGTACAGGGGGTCAGTCACCAGATTTGGGCACGCAGTCCGGGATGCCGAAGTAGCGCGTGAAGAACTTGTAGGTCTGCACGCCGAACTCCAGCGCGTGCTCCGTCTGGGGGAAGGCGTCTGGCCGTGCCCACACCTTGAGCTGCCGTCGTCGTCATCATCATCATCATCATCATCATCATCATCATTATCGTCATCGTCGTTATCATCGTTATCATCGTCGTCGTCGTTGTCGTCAGTGTCGTCATCGTCGTCATCATCATCATCGTTGTCGTCGTCATCATCATCATCGTTGTCGTCGTTGTCAGTGTCGTCGTCGTCGTCATCATCATCACCGTTGTCGTCGTCGTCATTGTCGTCATCATCGTCGTCATCATCATCACCATCATCTTCGTCGTCGTCGTCATCGTCGTCGTCATCAACGTCATCACCATCATCATCGTCGTCGTCGTCGTCATTGTCGTCTTCGTCATCATAATCACCACCATCGTCATCGTCGTCGTATCATCATCATCATCGTCATTGTTGTCATCGACATAAACATCGTCATTGTCACTGTCATAGTTTGTCATCGTTGTCGTCAGCGATGCTGTCGTTGTCGTCGTCATCATCATCATCATTATCATCATCAGTGACACACATAACACACAGCATGTCTCTATATCTATAATCCACATCCCCGAAAACGGAGTACTCCTGCCTACATATGCGGCGGGGTCAGTAAAATAATCAAAAGGGTCATACACACTTAGAAATGTTACAATAATTATGTCTGTATGAGTGAGTATAATTATGAGCGTGACTAAAACCTGATTAAATGAATGACACAGGAAACGAATGACGGATGCAGGCATCACAGACTCACAGAATATCGTCTGCCATCCTTCTCAACAATGGTAGCGTTACGAGACCGGAATTCGCCAACGACGAATGCCAGGATGTAGGTGGACATAACTGGTGTGGTGTCGTAATCCTTACGGCTCCACGTGCTGTCCAGAGTTGTCTCCCGTTTCACCGGCATGTTGCTGAACGCTTGGTAACCTTCAAGCACGCGCCCCGCACGCGTGCGCGAGCACACACACACACACATACGCACGCACATGTATATACACACACACACACACATGCACATACACACACACATGCACACACACACACACACATACACACACACATGCATACACATACACACACATGCATACACACACACACACACACACACACATATATATATATAGAGAGAGAGAGAGAGAGAGAGAGAGAGAGAGAGAGAGAGAGAGAGAGAGAGATAGATAGATAGATAAGCCGCGGCGCGCGCGCGCACACTCACACACACACAGAGACACACACGCACGCATGCACGCACGCGCGCGCGCACACACACACACACACACACACACACACACACCCTTGACATAACATTCGTGCCATAGAAAACGCAAATCCTTACACACACACACACACACACACACACACACACACACACACACACACACACACACACACACACCCTTTACTTAGCATTTGTGTCACAGAAAATGCAAATCCTCTCTCTCACACACACACACACACACACACACACACACACACACACACACACACACACACACACACACACACACACACCCTTCACTTAACATTCGTGTCACAGAAAATACAAATCCTTACACACACGCGCGCGCGCGCGCGCGCACGCACGCACACACATTCGTGTCACAGAAAACGCAAATCCTTACACACACACACACACACACACACACACACACACACACACACACACACACACACACACACACACACACACACTCACAGAGAGAGAGAGAGAGAGTCAATTTCTTCTTCTTCTTCTTCTGATTTAAGACGCATCGGCGCAAATGAATTCAATCCCTAAAATGCATGCAGACAAAAAATGTCAAGAATTATGATTGAAATTGTGGCACCTCTTTTCTATTTTCCAAAGATTTAACATGCGAGGCAGCAGTGTGTGTGTGGGGGGGGGGGAGAATGTGTGTGTGTGTGTCTGTGTGTGTGTGTGTAGGGGGTGGTGCTGGAGGAAGGGGGAAGTGTGGATCAACGGATGGAGGGGAGGAGGGAGGAGGGGGGAGGAGGAGGAGGGAGAGGGGTATGGGAGGAGTGGGCGGGGTGTGTGGGTAGGGTGGGGGTGGGGTGGGGTGGGGGGTGTCTGTGTGGAGTGATGATGGCCCGCTCACCCCTCTGGTGGATGATGGAGATTGCGAATGTAGCCTTAAAGTCGGGTTCGTCGAAGCAAGGGAAGACCCGTCGTGCGTCTGTGGACTGCAGCTGGGAGGATACGAGATGCCTGCACACAGACACACAGACACACGCGCACGCACGCACGCACGCACGCACATGCACACGCATGGCGCGCACACACACACACACACACACACACACACACACACACACACACACACACAATGCTTTAAAGTTCGCAGTCCATAGCTATGTCTTATGGAATATCCTGCATGTGCTCACAACTTATTGCTTTTACTTTTTGTTTGCTTGTTGTGTTTAGTTTATAGTGTCCATAATTCCTATGATGGTTTTACGACGATTAAATGAGTTCTGAGTTCTGAGTTCACACACACACTGATAAAATGAAGAAAAATATATTTCAAACTTTGAACACACACACACACACACACACACACACACACACACACACACACACACATCGTCACCGTCGTCGTCGTCGTCATTATCGTTGTCGTCATCATCATCATTGTCGTCGTCATTATCGCCATTATCGTCGTCGTCATTGTCTTTATCATCGTCATCGTCATCATGATCATCATCGTTGTCGTTGTTGTCGCCGTCGTTCTTATCATTAACGACATCGTCATCATCATCATCGTCATCGATGTCGTCGTCATTATCATCGTCATCATCGTCGTCATCACTAACTCCTCCTCCTCTTCCTCCTCCTCCTCCTTCTTCTTCTTCTTCTTTCATTGTCGCATTCAGAATGACAATTATCAATGGTCATCGTCAATATCATTACCATCTTCAACATCTCAATAACAGTTAAAACATTGCCTTTGTAAAGAAATCCGTTGTTTGTTTGTTTGTTTTTCCTCAGATCTAAATGTAACCCAACGTAACACTGTCCTCAGTAAAACGCAATAGAAACACACACACACACACACACGCACACACACACACAACACAACACACACACGCTTGACGCTTTTGACACGTAAATGTTGTTGGCCATGAGGTCCTTATGACATGGGTGAATGCGTCAACATACTTTCAACATTGTTTAACGAACCATTAAAAGTAAACAAAAGTAGAATGGTGAAAGCAAATATTCAAACAAAACAAAGTTCTTTTCTTTCCATGAAAATGGTAGCAACCAGTGCACAGAGAGAGAGAGAGAGAGAGAGAGAGAGAGAGAGAGAGAGAGAGAGAGAGAGAGAGAGAGAAATCGAAATCGAAATCGAAATCGAAACTTTTTTATTGAGGGAAAAGGAATAGGCACTTATCGGCCTGTTTTCATCCTACCCTCGTAAAGAAAACGTATAAACTAATCTACGAAATACAAGAAGACCGAAAAAAGAAGGAAAAAAAACCCACTTTGCATGGCATCAACAACAACAAGAACAATAAATGGCATAGAAAATACACAGTTCCCCACAAAATAACATTGCTTTTGCGTGAAGGAGAGAGGGAAGAAGAAGGTAAGAGAGGAAGAGATACGAGGAAGGAAAGAGAGGAAAACTGTTGAGAGAGAGAGAGAGAGAGAGAGAGAGGAAGAGAGGGAGGAGGGAGGAAAAGAGGAAGGGAGGAAAGGAGATAGACAAATAGACAAGGATATTGAGAATACATCATTTGTTTATCAGTCTCAGTAATTTCAAGGATTCGTAGAAATTAGCTCAAAGAAAAGAGAAAGAGAGAGAGAGAGAGAGAGAGAGAGAGAGAGAGAGAGAGAGAGAGAGAGAGAGAGAAAGGCAGACAGAGACAGACAGACAGAGACAGAGACAGACA
>NC_134909.1:19236337-19251337 GCF_041734735.1 Babylonia areolata | reverse complement strand
CTCAACAATGATAACAACACTGACGACAACCTCGACAATGATAACAACACTGATGACAACGACAATGATAACAACACTGATGACAACAATGACAACAGCGACAATGATAACAACACTGATGACAACAATGACAACAACGACAATGATAACAACACTGATGACAACGACAATGATAACAACACTGACGACAACCTCGACAATGATAACAACACTGATGACAACGACAATGATAACAACACTGATGACAACAATGACAACGACAATGATAACAACACTGATGACAACGACAATGATAACAACACTGATGACAACAATGACAACAACGAACTTGATAACAACACTGATGACAACAATGACAACAACGACAATGATAACAACACTGATGACAACAATGACAACGACAATGATAACAACACTGATGACAACGACAATGATAACAACACTGATGACAACAATGACAACAACGAACTTGATAACAACACTGATGACAACAATGACAACAACGACAATGATAACAACACTGATGACAACAATGACAACAACGACAATGATAACAACACTGATGACAACAACGACAGTGATAACAACACTGACGACAACCTCGACAATGATAACAACACTGATGACAACAATGACAACAACGACAATGATAACAACACTGATAACGATGAAGCACAAACGGCAGGTGTGGGTCAGGAGGAAGTTCGGCAATAGCATGACTACGGTGTTTTCAGGTTCAATACAAACAGAACATGTTGAAAGTCCATATATATTTGAATCATTCTTTTTTTTTTTTTTTTTTTTTTTTTTTTGTCACAACAGATTTCTCTGTGTGAAATTCCGGCTGCTCTCCCCAGAGAGAGCACGTCGTTATACTGACAGCGCCACCTTTTTTCTTTTCTTTTTTTTTCTTTTTTTTTTTTCTTCTTTTCTTTTTTTTCCTTTTTTTTCTGCCTGCGATTTTATTTGTTTTCCTATCGAAGTGGATTTTTCTACAGAATTTTGCCAGGGACAACCCCTTTTTGTTGTCGTGGGTTCTTTTACGTACGCTAAATGCATGCTACACACAGGACCTCGATTTATCGTCTCATCCGAATGACTAGCGTCCAGACCACCACTCAAGGTCTAGTGGAGGGGGAGAAAATACTGGTGACTGCCGGTTGTGATTCGAACCAGTGCGCTTAGATTCTCTTGCTTCCTATGCGGACGCGTTACCTCTAGGCAAACACTATATGCGCGCGCGTGTGTGTGTGTGTGTGTGTGTGTGTGTGTGTGTGTGTGTGTGTGTGTGTGTGTGTGTGTGTGTGTGTGTGTGTGTGTGTGTGTGTGTGAGTGTTCTCTCTTTTTCCCTGTCTCAGTCTATCTTTCTGCCTCTTTCTGTCCGTCTGTCTCTGTTTTATCTGTCTATCTGTCTGTCTGTCTGTCTGTCTCTGTCTCTGTCTCTCTCTCTCTCTCTTTGTGTATGTGTCTCTCCCTGTCTGTCTGTCTGTCTGTCTGCCTCTTTATCTCCCTCTCTCTCTCTCTCTCTGAATTGCTCTCTCTGTCCTCCTCTGTCTGTCTGTCTGTCTGTCTCTCTCTCTCTTTGTGTATGTGTCTCTCCCTGTCTGTCTCTCTCTCTCTCTTTGTGTATGTGTCTCTCCCTGTCTGTCTGTCTCTTTATCTCCCTCTCTCTCTCTCTCTCTCTCTGAATTACTCTCTCTGTCCTCTGTCTGTCTGTCTCTGCCTCGCTTCCCTTTCCCTGTCTCTGTCTGTCTCTGTCTGTCTCTGTGTGTCTCCCCCTCTCTGTCTGTCTGTCTCCCTCTCTCTCTCTCTGTCTATCTCTGTCTGTCTCTGACTCTCTTTCTCTCTCTCTCTCACTCTCTCTCTCTTTCTCTCTCTCTCTCTGTCTCTCTCTCTGTCTCTCTCTGTGTGTCTATTTCTGTCTCTGTCTCTCTCTCTCTCTTTCTCTCTCTCTCTGTCTATCTCTGCCTCTCTCTCTCTCTCTCTCTTTGTCTCTCTGTCTCTCTCTGTGTGTCTCTGTGTGTGTCTCTATCTATCTATCAATCTCTGTCTCTGTCTCTGTCTCTGTCTCTCTCTCTCTCTCTCTCTCTCTCTGTGTGTCTCTATCTCTACCCCTTTCTGTCTATCTCTCTTTCTCTGTCTCTCTCTGTGTGCCTATCTCCCAGTCTCTCCCCCCCCCCCCCCCCCCCCCCTCTCTCTCTCTCATCGACAAAGTTCCAGACCACCGCTTCCACCACCACCACCACCACCACCACCCCCACCCCCCCCCCCCCCCCCCCCCCCCCCCCCACCTCCACGAAGAAGAAGACATGGTGACGTTAGAATGAAACCTGCCTGTCTTTTGTCCCAGCGCATTCTTAGTCATTTCCATTGCTATGACAACACACACTCAGGAGGAGAGGAAAATATGCCGGAATTCTTGGAGAGGAATAAAAAAATAAAAAAAACCCACTACTACCACCACCACCACCACCACCACCCCCCCCCACCACCACCACTACCACTCCCCAACCCCCCCCTCCCTCCCTCACCCCCCCCCCACCCCCCCACCCCCACCCCCACCCCCCAAAAAACAACCCCACTCGTCAACGGACGAAATCAAGTTTGAACCCAACGAGCAACGAAATATGAATAAAATAGAGGAATAAATGAAATAGACAAAGAAACAAATAAATAAAATAAACAAACGGGTGAATAAATAAATGCTGGGTATGTGTCTTATCGCGCGTGTGACATCTCTCTCTCTCTCTCTCTCTCTCTCTCTCTCTCTCTCTCTCTCTCTCTCTCTCTCTCTCTCTCTGTTTTATGTTTCTTTTCTTTTATATTCTTAGTTGTTGTTTTTATACATTCGTCGATGCTTCATACTTTCAGAAAATATTTCCATTTTCTTTTTTTTTGGTCTCTCTCTCTCTCTCTCTCTCTCTCTCTCTCTCTCTCTCTCTCTCTCTCTTTTCATTTTATTAAATATTGTGTAGTGTAGACCCTATTCAGGGCGGTGACTGGATGTAAAAAAAAAAAGCACACCAGTGCTTATCTATTATCCTCGAAATAAAAGAATTTGTCTTGTCTTCTCTCTCTCTCTCTCTCTCTCTCTCTCTCTCTCTCTCTCTCTCTCTCTCTCTCTCCATTTTTCTTCTCTTGGTTTCTCTCTCTCTCCCTCTCCCTCTCTCTCTCTCTCTCTCTCTCTGTCTCTCTCTCTCTCTCTGTCTCTCTCTCTTGCTCTGTTTTCTCTTTCTTCTTCTCTTTCATGAAACATGGCCACTATCAAAAAAGAGACAGAGAGTGAAATAAAAACACCGAGGAAAAAAAAAAAACACACAAAAAAACGTAGAATTGAAGAAAAGACAACGATGTTAGAAGGAGAGAGAGAGAGAGAGAAGAAAAGAATATTGACAAGGAGAAGAGGCAAACCCCAAAACCAGAGACGAGATGAGCGAAAGAAAGAGAGATCTGAATGAATGAATGAAAGAATGAAAGAAAGAAAGAAAGGATGGAAGGGAGAGAGGGAAGAAGGAAGGAAGGATGGTGGAAGGTTTAGGAAGGAAGGAGAGAGAGGGAGACAAAGAGAGGGAGGGAGAGAGAGGGGAAGAGAGAGAGGGAGGGAGAGAGAGAAGGGAGAGAGAGAGAGACAGACAGACAGACAGAGACAGAGACACACACAGAGAAAGCTCATAGACAAGGAGAAGAGGCAAACCCAAAAACCAGAGACGAGATGAGCGAAGGAAAGAGAGAACTGAATGAAAGAAAGAAAAGAAGGAAGAATGGGAGGGAGGAAGGAAGGAAGGAAGGATGGTGGAAGGTTTGGGAAGGACAGAGAGAGTGAGAGGGGGAGGGGGGGGACCTCAAAGACAGAAGAAGAAGCAAACCGCGAACCAGAGAACGAGATAGACAGAGAGAACTGAAGGAAAGAAAGAAAGAAAGAAAGGGAGAAAGGAAGGGAGGAAGGATGGATTGTAGAAGGTTTGGGACGGAAGGAGAGAGGGGGGGAGAGAGAGGGAGAGAGAGAGAGAGAGGGAGGGAGAGAGGAAGGAAGATAGAGAGAGAGAAGGAGAGAGAGGGAGAGAGAGGGAGGGAGGGAGAGAGGAAGGGAGATAGAGAGAGAGGGAGAGAGAGAAGGAGAGAGAGGGAGGGAGAGAGAGGTAGGCAGAGAGGGGAGAGAGAGAGAGGGAGAGAGAGGGGGGAGAGAGAGGGGGAGAGAGGGGGAGAGAGAGAGGGGAGAGAGAGAGGGAGGGAGAGAGAGAGGGGGGAGAGGGAGAGACAGAGACAGAGGGGGGAGAGAGGGAGGGAGAGAGAGATGGGGGAGAGAGAGGGGGGGGAGATGGTGGAGAGAGAGAGAAGGGAGACAGACAGACAGACAGACAGAGAGAGAGAGAGAGAGAGAGAGAGAGAGAGGAAAAGAAGCAAACTTCAAACCAAAGAACGAGCGAAAGAAAAAAAAAAGGAAGGAAGGAAGGTTTGGAAAGGAAAGAAAGAGTGACAGGGGGGAAGAGAGAATTGAAAGAAAGAACAAAAGAAAGGAAGGATGGTGGAAGGTTTGGGAAGGAAGGAGAGAGAGAGGGGGGGAGGGAAAGAGAGAGAGGTGAGAGAAAGAAAGAGAGAGGGGAGAGAGAGAGAAAGAGAGAGAGAGAGACAGAGAGACAGAGACAGAGAGACAGAGAAAGCTCATAAACAGGAGAAGAAGCAAACCCCCAAAACCAGAGACGAGATAAGCGAAGGGAAGAGAGAATTGAATGAAAGAAAAGAAAGAAAGGATGGAAGGAAGGAAGGTAGGAAGGTAGGAAGGACGTTTGGGAGTGAAAGAGAGATTGAAAAGAGGGGAGAAAAAAGCCTATAGACAGGAAAAGAAGCAAACCTCAAACCAACAGAACGAGCACACTGTGTGTTCAACAAACTCCTGACATTTCGGACGACAGCTTGTCGCTTCAGTTAGGGTCCGGGGGAAAAGAAATAAGACTTTAAAAATGTTCAGATTAACTCTTTCCATACGAACGGCGAAAGAGACGCCGTTAACGGCGTTTCATCCCAATTACCATCATCAAAATATTGCAAGCGGAACGCTCTTATACTGAAGAGGTGAATGTTGACAAAGAATACCACAGTCCTGACGACGGAAGCTAAAAGGTTGGGTCATTCAGACACCCACTAGACATCCGAGGGGTCCGTGTAGAGGAGAAGAGAGGACTGGCCGTACTGAGTGAGTTAAAAGAAAGAAAGAAAGAAAGAAATGCTTGAAAAGGGGACAGAGATAGAGACTAACAAGAAGAAAGATAGAAGGAAATAAAGAGGAGCTTATGAAAAGGGATAGAAATTGATGGAAACAGAGTAAAAAAAAAAAATTTTAAAGGAAGGAAAGAAGGAATGAAAGAACGAACGAACGAAGAAAGAAAGAAAGAAATGAAGGAAAGAAGGAAGGGCTGTATGAAAGGGGAGTGCAACTGAACAGAAAGAAAGGGAGAGAGAAAGACAGGAAGAAATGAAGTAAGAAGGAAGGAGAGAAAAGAAAGAAAGAGGAAATTAAGAGAGGAAGGGAGGAAGGAAGGAAGAAAGACCTGTATGACAGGGGATGGCAATGGAGGAAATAGAAAGAAAGGGAGATGGAAAGACAAGAAGAAAGGAAGAAAGAAGGAAGGAGAGAAAGAAAGTAAGAAAGAAAGAAAGGAGAAAAGAAAGAAAGAAAGAAAGAAAGAGGAAATTAAGAGAGGAAGGAAGGGAGGAAGGAAGAAAGACCTGTATGACAGGGGATGGCAATGGAGGAAATAGAAAGAAAGGGAGATGGAAAGACAGGAAGAAAGGAAGAAAGAAGGAAGGAGAGAAAGAAAGTAAGAAAGAAAGAAAGAGGAAATTAAGAGAGGAAGGAAGGAAGGAAGAAAGACCTGTATGACAGGGGATGGCAATGGAGGAAATAGAAAGAAAGGGAGATGGAAAGACAGGAAGAAAGAAGAAAGAAAGAAGGAAAGAAAGAAAGAAAGAAAGAAAGAAAGAAAGAGGAAATTAAGAGAGGAAGGAAGGAAGGAAGAAAGACCTGTATGACAGGGGATGGCAATGGAGGAAATAGAAAGAAAGGGAGATGGAAAGACAGGAAGGAAGGTAGAAACGGAGAAAGAAAGAAAGAAAGAAAGAAGGAAAGGAAGGAAGGAAACAATAAAGGAAGGAAAATAGAAAGAAAGAAAGAGCTGTATGAAAGGAGAGAGAAATGGATGAAAAAAGAAATAAAGGAACGAAGAAAGGGAGGAAAGAAGAAATAAGAGCTGTATGAAAGGGGGGGGAGAAATTAATGGACACAGAAAGAAAGAAAGTAGGTAAGAAAGAAAGGAAGGAAGGAAGGAAGGAGAAAAGAAAGGAAAGAAGGATGGAAGGAAGGAAAGAAGAGCTGTTTGAAAGGGAAAAAAGAGAATTAGAGGAAGACAGAAAGAAAGGAAGGGGAAAAGGACAGAAAGAAGGAAAGAAAGAAAGGATAGAAGAAAGACAGAAAGGAAGGAAGGAAGGAAGGAAGGAGGGAAGGAATAAAGAAAGAAAGAAAGAAAGCACGACAGAAAAGGCGGGGGGAAGGGGTGAACAGAAAGTGGAGACAAACAGAAATGAACGAAGAGAGAGAGAAGAAAAGAAAAGAGGAAAGCGCTGTATCAAAAGGGCTAGAAAAATGAGTAGAAGACAAAATGAAAGAAAAGAATGAATAGAAAGAGAGAAAGAAAGTTTTAAAAAGAGAGAGAGAGAGAGAGAGCCGAAATCATACTTCAGGGCAAAGGGATACAACCCAAAAGAAGACAAAATAAGGGGGTGGAGGGGGGGGGAAGGGGGAGAAGGGGGAGAAGGGGGTGTGCATTCCATATTTTGATCTGTCACAGTGACGGCTGGTGCGGGGCATAAATGGGTGGGGTGTGGGTGATGAGGAGGGGGGAGAGAGACACAGGGGGTGGGGTGGGGAGGGAGGGAGGGGGTGTGGAGGGGGGGGTATGGGGTTCGGGGTGTGGGTGGGGGGAGGGATAGGGAGGGTGTTTTAGCCACATGGTGATCAATACGTCATGTTGCTTCACAACACGGCAAAGGGGGGGGGTGGGGGGGGGAGAGAGGCTACAGGAGGAGGGAGGGGGAGGGGGATGTGGGGGTGGGGGGGGGGGAGGGGGAAGGGGGCGAAGGAGGGCGGGATAGGAAAGACAGAAAATATGGAGAGAGAAAGAAAGAAAGAGGGGGGGTGAAAAGAGAGAAAGAGAGAGGGAGAGAGAGGGAGAGAGAGAAGGAAAGAGAGAGAGAGAGAGAAAGAGAGAGCGAGGGAGAGAAAGAAAGAGAGAGGAAGAAAGAGAGGGAAAAGAGAGAAAGAGAGAGAGAGGAGAGAGAGAGAAAGGGGGAGAGAGAGACAGAGGGAGGGAGAGACAGAGAAAGAAAGACAGAGGGAGAAGGAGAGAGAGAGAAAGAGAGAGTGAAAAGAGAAAGAGGAGAGAGAGAAAGAGGGAAAGAGGGAGAGAGAGACAGGGGGAGGGAGAGACAGAGAAAGAAAGACAGAGAGAGAAGGAGAGAGAGAGAAAGAGAGAGAAGAGAGAGAGAGACAGGGAAAGAGGGAGAGAGAGACAGGGGGAGGGGAGAGACAGAGAAAGAAAGACAGAGAGAGAGGGAGAGAGAGACAGAGCGAGAGAGAGAGAGCAAAGGGCTGTGAGGTGGGGGTTGGGGGATGGGGGGGGGGCGTTGTTGTGATGGACGTTCTGTCTTCTGGAACACAAGAAGAAACTATTGACGCTGACCAAATGTTGAATGATTTGAGAGCGTGCAGGCGACGGACCTGTCATCAGAGAAATAAAGACAAAAATATATATGTAACGTCATTTTCTTTTCTTTTTTTTTCTCATATATTTATTCATTTATCCATGTATTTATTTATGTATTTATTTTTGCGTTTATTCATTTGTCTATTGATCCATTTCATTATGTTTATCTTTTGTTTTTGGAGCGATATATACATACACAAGACCCAAGACTGGTTTACTGTCTGTACCAAAGTACAGAAATTCACTGTTCGACTTGTCGAAACATTTGAATAAGATGTAAATAAACATTACATACATACATACATACGTATATATATATATATATATATATCTGTGTGTGTGTGTGTGTGTGTGATACCCCTCAAAGTCTCCCTGAAATCGATATGTCAAAGGTCATTAAAGAGGTGGGGAGAGAAAGAGTAGGAGAGAGACAGACAGACGGACAGAGAGGATGGAGAGAAAGAGAGAGAGAAAGGAAGAAAGAGAGCAAGAGGGAGAGAGACGCACAGAGAATGACAAAGAGAGAGAGAGAGAGACAGGCAAAAAGAGGTAGAGAGAGAGAGAGAGATGGAGCAAGATATTCAGAAAGCGAGAGACAGAAACAGTGGGAGACACACACACACACACACACACACACACACACACACACACACACACACACACACACACACACACACACACACACACACACACACCACTCAACCACACACACACACACCACTCAACCACACACACACACACACACACACACACACACACACACACACACACACACACACCACTCAACCACACACACACACACACACACACACACACACACACACACACACACACACACACCACTCAACCACACACACACACACCACTCAACCACACACACACACACACACACACACACACACACCACTCAACCACACACAACACTCAAACACACAACACTCAACCTCACACACACTCTCTCTCTCTCTCTCTCTCTCTCTCTCTCTCTCTCTCTCTCTCTCTCTCTGTCTCTCTCTCTCTCTCTCTCTCTCTCTCTCTGTCTCTCTCTCTCTGTCTCTCTCTCTCTCTCTCTCTCTCTCTGTCTCTCTCTCTCTCTCTGTCTCTCGCAGACCCCCAGACTCTTCACAGGAAAGGAAGGGGGAGATAAACATAGAAATTAAGTCCCCTGTCGCTTATTATCTTCCCTGGTACACGCCGCCAGTTCTTCCCCCTTATTAGTTGGCGGATGGCACACATCCGGTTCTCTGTCTGTCTGTCTGTCTGTCTGTCTGTCTGTCTGTCCATGCCTCTCGGTGTCTTTCCCACTGTCTCTGAATTCCGATATCCATCTCTCTCTCTCTCTCTCTCTCTCTCTCTCTCTCTCTCTCTCTCTCTCTCTCTCTCTCTCTCAAGCGAATAACATGCGACGAAAAAAAACTCAACAATAATAAAATAGTATCAGGTGTTGCTCATTGTGAAAAGTGAAATCTGTGTTGTCATTCTCATATGGAAAATATTTATGTTATACATTTATATATGTTTTTGTTTTTATTTCTCACTACATGCCATTACTTTGAATGGATGGTCGAACTGCACTTTGTTGCACAGATTGATTGATTTCGTTTTGGTTTTGGTTTTCATCAATATTATTACTATTGATGCATGTTGTTATTTGTATTATAAACCCCCATGACATTAGGGCTGTAAAGCTATTGACATTAAAGTGTTCAGTGTTCTCTCTCTCTCTCTCTCTCTCTCTCTCTCTCTCTCTCTCTCTCTCTCTCTCTCTCTCTCTGTGAATCACTGTCCTATCCATCTGTCAATCTTAGTGTGTGTGGGGGGGGGGGGGGAGTGAGGGGGTGCTGTCAGTGTGTGTGTGTGCGTGTGTGTGTATGTATGTGTGTGCGCTCGCACGCGAGCGTCAGTGTGAGTATGCATGTGTGTGCACGGATGTGGGTGTGTGGGGGGGGCCGGGGGGGTGTTTTCTTCATTATGTATACAATTCTGCATGAAAACCTTTTCCTTTCATTTATGTGTGTGCTATTTGTAATAGATGTAGATTAGCAAGGACAGATTGGAAGAATAGGCAATGCCTAATATCTTAATCCTTGAATAAAAACGTTTTGAGTTCTGGGTTCTGAGTTCTGAGTTCTCTCTCTCTCTCTCTCTCTCTCTCTCTCTCTCTCTGTGTGTGTGTGTGTGTGTGTGTGTGTGTGTGTGTGTCTGTCTGTCTGTCTGTTTCTCTCTCTCTCTCTCTTTCTGTCTGTCTCTCTCTCTCTGTCTGTCTCTCTCTCTGTCTGTCTGTCTGTCTGTTTCTCTCTCTCCCTCCCTCTCTCTCTCTCTCTCTATCTGTTTCTCTCTCTCTCTGTTTCTGTGTGTGTGTGTGTGTGTGTGTGTGTGTGTGTGTGTGTGTGTGTGTGTGTGTGAGTGTGTGTGTGTGTGTGTGTGTGTGTGTGTGTGTGTGTGTGTGTGTGACTCTGGTCGTCTCCTTTCTTTTCATTTAATGTCTGAATGTCTTTGTATCTCTGTTTGTCTTGCTCTTTGTCTCTTTGTTTTTCATTCTCTCTGTCTGTCTGTTTCTCTCTATCGAGAGAGAGAGAGAGAGAAGATCACATGAGGGAAGGAATAATGTTCAGCTAAAAAGAGCAACAACAACAACAACAAAAAGAGAGATAAATAAAAAATATTTAAAAAGCAAGCGTTTGAAAAGGAAAGATTGGACAGAATTAAGAAATCGCGTTCATGACCCAAACCTGGGCTGCTCAATGATAAGATTAGTAGCCCGGAAGCCAGTTATTCATAATTACATTAGCTGGGCTTAACCATCTTTCAAAAGCCTTTAATGCAACTGGTGATAGTTCCGATCCTGAAGAAGTAAAGACGGGGGGAAGGGCAGCTTCGAGGAAGAACCTCTATTCAGTGACCCTATATTTGAACAGAAAGTCATTGCAGGTATTAAAAAAAAAAATTAAACCCTGAAAGCTAGTAAAAGTGTGTTGGTCTATATTGTGTTGTTAGTGAAATGGTTTAAAGCGCACACAGTTCTGTTGTGAAATTCAACAATTCAGTTCAACAAATTATTTGAAAGTAGAACATTTCTTCAAGACTGGACAAAGTCCATTATTGTGCCTGTCATAAAAAGGGACATGCTGGACAATTACATAGGAGTGGCTTTTTGACAAGTACAGTTAGTAAAGTGTGCACGTAAATAGTGAATAGAAGATTAAGAAACATGGACAGAAACAGAAGAAGAAAAAATAGAGGAACAGACGGGCTTTAGAACAACTTATAGTACTGTCGACCTTTTTTTTCACATCATATGCTCTTGTCCAAACTCATCTTTTGCGTAAGACTAAACTATACGTAGCATTCGTAGACTTCAGAAACGCGTTCGATTCTGTGAACAGAGTCGTTCTATGGAGTACTTTCGGGGAAAAAAAAACCTGGGGTACATGGAAAGTTGTACATGGCCCTTGGAAGCATCTGCAATTCTGTGGTTGTGTGTGTTCGTGACAAGGGTGTTTATCCCGACTTTTTTTTTTCATTCCCCTCGAGGCGTAAAACAAGGTTGCCTGCTAAGCCCCCAATTGTTTTCATTTTCCAACAATGAACTGGCCGTTGAGTTGTCAAAGAAAGGTAAACATAGAATATAGATGATCACGTTGTACAACATAATTGTTTCTTACGCTATTTGCCAATGATATTCTTTTGTCTAATACACCAGTAGGGTTACAAAATCAATCAAACACCTTCAAGCAAGAAACAGACAGACTACATTTAACACTAAATCTCGATAAGAACAGTTTAGAGTTTTCCGCAAAGGAGGTCATCTTTCGGTTCAATAAAAATGGTTCTATGGGGAAAGGAATATAAAAATCACCAATCCATATGAATATCTAGTAATGTCATTCAGAACAAAATTTAGCTCCATGTCTGCGCGGGATGAAACGAACAGAAAAGGGAAAAAGATATATGATCCAAATCATACAATCTCTCAAGAGGCTACGTTCGACTAATGCGCATCTTTTCTGGAAATTTTTCGATACTGAAATTTAACCAGCCTTGAACTATGGAGCTAGAATATGTGGACCCACATAAAAAAAAAAATTTTAAACCAGCTGTATGGATAGGTACATATTTTTGGCAAACAAGCACTCTCTTGGTGTTCCTTTACATTCATCAAATACTATTGTACATGATGAAACTGGTGGGTGTCCATTGCGTATCAAATCATTTGTAAAGTACATAAAATATTGGCTCAAGCTCACAAGGACTGGATTCGATTTTGACGGGCGCAATAGCCGAGTGGTTAAAGCGTTGGACTGTCAATCTGAGGGTCCCGGGTTCGAATCACGCTGACGGCGCCTGGTGGGTAAAGGGTGGAGATTTTTACGATCTCCCAGGTCAACATATGTGCAGACCTGCTTATGCCTGAACCCCCTTCGTGTGTATATGCAAGCAGAAGATCAAATACACACGTTAAAGATCCTGTAATCCATGTCAGCGTTCGGTGGGTTATGGAAACAAGAACATACCCAGCATGCACACCCCCGAAAACGGAGTATGGCTGCCTACATGGCGGGGTAAAAACGGTCATACACGTAAAAGCCCACTCGTGTGCATACGAGTGAACGCAGAAGAAGAAGAAGAAGGATTCGATTTTGTTTGGATGTGTCAAAGAGTGGGGCACGAGAACGGTTTTAAATCAGAATTTAAAGATAGACTGGTAACGTGTTGCAAACAAAACTGGCATGGATAAATAGAAAGGGACGATATACAAAACTGGTTCTCTCAATTCAAAATCAGTATTCCAGATAAGTATACTGAGATTACAACAAATAAATGGCATTAAAACTGCCTCGCTGAAAATAGATTGAGAGCGCTCGGACTGAATACCAACAAAAGATGGTTCGCTACAGACGAAGCAGCAACTTCTCCTTGTTCAAAATGTGGCGAAAGCCCAGAAGATGAAAACCATTTCTTGTTCAACTGCAAAGGATACGAAAAAGTGCGAAAAAATGTACTCTATTCAATACACCTTTAGCACAGAAAAAAAAATTTGTTCAGCATACTAACGGCAGAAAAGAATGGTATGATCCTTTCGCAAAATATGTCGCCGAGGCAGTAAATATATGCAAAAAGATAACTATCGCTCCAATCCTCAATTAAGAATTCTTGTGGGTTGTATGAGAGGGAAAAATGATAAAAGGATAAGGGTAACATTTGGATCGTCAGTTTGGTTCATGTCTATGAATAATTATGATGTGTGCCCATGTCACATGCCAACATGCTTGCTACATGATAATATGTGTCCTATTTTCCTTGTATATAGTTCAAGCTGTAGGAGTCGAATGACCAGGAAGAAACGCCGTCACACGGGTCTCTAAGCTAATGACAGTAAAGTGTCAAAATGCCAAGGTATCTCTTATCTCGTATATATCTATTTGACTCCATATCTGGTGTTTTTGTTCTTGTTTTTTCTGTTTCATAACGTTGTTGTTTTTTTCTTCTTGTGTGTGTGTGTGTGTGTGTGTGTGTGTGTGTGTTTGGGTTTTTTGTTGTTGTTGTTGTTGTTTAACACTTATTGTACAGCTAACGTATTACTCTTCTTTTTCTCCCTCTTTTTTTTTTTTTTTTCTTTTTTGTCACAACGGAGGAAGGTGGCAGAATGGTTAAGACGCTCAGCTGCCAATACAAAGAGTCCGTGAGGGTGTGGGTTCGAATCCCGCTCTCGCCCTTTCTCCTAAGTTTGACTGGAAAATCAAACTGAGCGTCTAGTCTTTCGGATGAGACGATAAACCGAGGTCCCGTGTGCAGCACGCACTTGGCGCACTGAAAAAGAACCCATGGCAACGAGAGTGTTGTCCTCTGGCGAAATTACGTAAAATGAAATCCACTTTCATAGGTACACAAATATGTAAGCATGCACTCAAGGCCTGACTAAGCGCGTTGGGTTATGCTGCTGGTCAGGCATCTGCTCAACAGATGTGGTGTAGCGTGTATGGATTTGTCCGAACGCAGTGACGCCTCCTTGAGAAAGTGAAACTGAAACTGAAACTGTCACAACAGATTTCTTACGTAAAGTTTGGGCTGCTCTCCCCAGGGAGAGCGCGTCGCTACACTTAGAGCGCCATCCTTTTTTTTTTCTGCCTGCAATTTTATTTGTTTTCCTATCGAAGTGGATTTTCATATGAATTTTGCCAGGGAGACCACTTTTGTTGACGTGGGTTCTTTTGCTTGCGCTAAGTGCATGCTGCACACGAGATCACGGTTTATCGTTTCATTGGAATGACTAGCGTCCAGACCAGGAGAGGATGGGGGTGGGTGGGTGGGTGGGGGGAGTAAAATACTGGCGACTATGGGATTCGAACCAGTGCCGCTCAGAATTTCTCGCTTCCTGGGCGGTGGCGTTTTACCACGAGGGCCAATACTCTGATGACATTAAACATTTCAGTGTTCAGTGTTCTCTCTCTGTCTTTCCACGTACTCTCTCGCCTCGCCCCCCCCCCCCCCCCCCCCCCCCCGCCCCCCTCCCCCCCCCTTCCAGACACCCCCCACACTCCCTACCCCTACCACACACACACGCACCCACCACCACCTCACCCAGTTCGCCTGCTCATATTTCTCTCTAACATGAACAACAAAACACCATCACATTAGTGTAGTCTGCTGGAGAGAGGAGGACGGGGTGGGGGGTGGGGGGTGGGCGGTAGGGGGAGATGGGGAGAGAGGAGGAGGAGGCGACAGTAAGACAGGAGGGACAGAGAAACAGAGGGGAAAGGGGGGGTAGGGGGGTAAAGAAAGAGAGAGAGAAAAGGGAGAGAGGTAGGTACCAAAGAGAGAGAGAGAGAGGTAGGTACCAAAGAGAGAGAGAGAGAAGGAGAGAGGTAGGTACCAAAGAGAGAGAGAGAGAGAGAGAAGGAGAGAGGTAGGTACCAAAGAGAGAGAGAGAGAAGGAGAGAGGTAGGTACCAAAGAGAGAGAGAGAGAGAGAGAAGGAGAGAGGTAGGTACCAAAGAGAGAGAGAGAGAGAGAGAAGGAGAGAGGTAGGTACCAGAGAGAGAGAGAGAGAGGAGAGAGGTAGGTACCAAAGAGAGAGAGAGAAGAAGGAGAGAGGTAGGTACCAAAGAGAGAGAGAGAGAAGGAGAGAGGTAGGTACCAAAGAGAGAGAGGGGGAGAGAAGGAGAGAGGTAGGTACCAAAGAGAGAGAGAGAGAGAGAAGGAGAGAGGTAGGTACCAAAGAGAGAGAGAGAGAGAAGGAG
>NC_134909.1:19203837-19213837 GCF_041734735.1 Babylonia areolata | reverse complement strand
CGTTTCCTTCTATATTGTGCCTATGTCTCCCGTTTTTAATGCTTTATTTTTTCCAATGCTCTGTATCTTTCCCCACCACACACACACACACACACACACACACACACACATATGCGCACACACGCGCACACACACATACACACACACCATTTTTCACCCTCTGCCCAATACCGTTCCCTCCACCACCCCCCGCCCTCCACCCCCCCCCCCGCAGCCCCCCCCTCCCCCCCCCCCCCCCCCCCCCCCCCCCCCGCCCCCCTTTTTTTTTTTCTTTTTTTTTTCCCCGTCTAATATCACTTAAAGTGGAAGACGTTAAACTGAAGACTACCTACTACTACTACTACTTTGATTGCAGTCATATAGTGGGTTGGAATCTGTCAAAGATACACAACTTTTGACTGCAGTTATCATACAGTGGGTTGGAAGCTGACAGCTGTCAAAGATGTACAACTTTTGATCGAGTTTCTATTACTGTAGGAGTGAAGACCTCGTAGGAGATCTGTTTAGGTGTTGGACTTATGATCCAGTGTTCACCACTGATGGTGATGATATGGGTACTTATTTGTATTTGTATTTCTTTTTATCACAACAGATTTCTCTGTGTGAAATTCGGGCTGCTCTCCCAAGGGAGAGCGCGTCGCTATACTACAGCGCCACCCTTTTTTCTTTCTTTTTTTCCTGCGTGCAGTTTTATTTGTTTTTTCCTATCGAAGTGGATTTTTCTATAGAATTTTGCCAGGAACAACCCTTTGTTGCCGTGGGTTCTTTTACGTGCGCTAAGTGCATGCTAGCACACGGGACCTCGGTTTGTCGTCTTCATCCGAATGACTAGCATCCAGACCACCACTCAAGGTCTAGTGGAGGGGGAGAAAATATCGGCGGCTGAGCCGTGATTCGAACCAGCGCGCTCAGATTCTCTCGCTTCCTAGGCGGACGCGCTACCTCTAGGCCATCACCCCACTATATTATGCCTATCCTCATGTCGAAGACAGAACTCATTAGCACAACAGGCTGTCTACCTGGGTAGAGTCGACTGACAGCTGCCACTGGGTGCTCATCATTCGTTTCCTGTGTCGCTCAAACAGGTTTCAGTCACGTAAACAGATACTCATACAAACATGTAACTTCTTTTTTTTTTACGTGTATGCCTTTTTCTGTTTTTTCCCAGCCATGTACGCAGACGTACTCCCTTTATCGGGGGTGTCCATGCTAGGTATTGTTACTGTTTCCATAACCCACCGAACGCTGACACGGATTATAGCAATTTTAATGTGCGTATTTGGTCTTCTGCTACCATATATACACACAAAGGGAATTCAGGCACTAAGCAGGTCTGCACACAACTATGTTGAGTTTCAGTTTCAGTTTCACTTTCTCAAGGAGGCGTCACTGCGTTCGGACAAATCCATACACGCTACACCACATCTGTTGAGCAGATGCCTGACCAGCAGCATAACCCAACGCGCTTAGTCAGGCCTTGAGTGCATGCTTACATATTTGTGTACCTATGAAAGTGGATTTCATTTTACGTAATTTCGCCAGAGGACAACACTCTCGTTGCCATGGGTTCTTTTTCAGTGCGCCAAGTGCGTGCTGCACACGGGACCTCGGTTTATCGTCTCATCCGAAAGACTAGATGCTCAGTTTGATTTTCCAGTCAAACTTAGGAGAAAGGGCGAGAGCGGGATTCGAACCCACACCCTCACGGACTCTCTGTATTGGCAGCTGAGCGTCTTAACCATTCTGCCACCTTCCTCCTAACTATGTTGAACGAACTGGGAGATCGGAAAAAAATCTCCACCCTTTACCCGTCATGCAGGCGCCGTTACCTGAGATTCGAACCCTGGACCCTCAGATTGAGAGTCCAACGCTTTGACCACTCGGCTGACGGGCGCAATAGCCGAGTGGTTAAAGCGTTGGACTGTCAATCTGAGGGTCCCGGGTTCGAATCACGGTGACGGCGCCTGGTGGGTAAAGGGTGGAGATTTTTACGATCTCCCAGGTCAACATATGTGCAGACCTGCTTAGTGCCTGAACCCCCTTCGTGTGTATATGCAAGCAGAAGATCAAATACGCACGTTAAAGATCCTGTAATCCATGTCAGCGTTCGGTGGGTTATGGAGACAAGAACATACCCAGCATGCACACCCCCGAAAACGGAGTATGGCTGCCTACATGGCGGGGTAAAAACGGTCATACACGTAAAAGCCCACTCGTGTGCTTACGAGTGAACGCAGAAGAAGAAGAAGACCACTCGGCTACTGCGCCCGTCAGGGGGATTAGGGTTGGGGGCACCGTTTCGGCATGGTGCTGTGTCCTTGGGGAAAGGTACTCTACTCCGATTTTCCTCTCTCCACCCAGGTGGGAATGGGTACCTGACTTCGGGTGGAGAGGGGAGGGGCGGCGAAGGGGGAGGTTAACCCTTTCACTGCCAAACTCGCATTCATGCACAAGCTAGGTAGAGGACCCGTGTCACTGAAAGGTGACCAGATCATGGGTATGTTATCCATGAACCTACTGCTCTTTATGTTCCCTGGTAGGACAGGCCGTATTTTCTACACGTCACAGGGGGGAATCCCCAGCTATTCTTAGACACCGATCTTTTCTGTGTTTATAGCACAAGGGAATTTGGACTCTAAGTTGACTGGCGGTGAAAGGGTTAAAGTGTGTCGAGCCACTGACACAGTGAACATGAATTCACTGCTCCTTTTGAAAGGCCATGGGATGTTTATCAACCTTTTTAACCTATAATGGAGTATGCAGATGAGAACGTTTGACGTCATCAGACAAGTCTTGGTGATGCATGCCTTTGTCTGTGTTCGGGGAATTACGAACATGTTCAAACACAAACAAAAATTATCAATAATTGTGTTGGAATGTTATTAGGTCGTCGTTGAAAGACCGTTTTAATAATACATTGGTTAACGTTTTTCAACAAAATAGCACGGACTTTTTTTCTTTTTTTTTTTTTTTTTTTTTTTTTACTAAACGATATCTGTAAATATGTCTCTGAAATACCATTGCACAGGTACAATTTCATTCATCAATCAGGTGTAATAATCATAATTTATTTTGCAGTGGAAACTGGTGGACTGAATAGATGACCACGCCACGACAGCACCGTGTTCGGTTAAGGCGTGACAAGTGGAGATGAATTTCATTTTATAAAGTAAGGAGTGATGGCCTAGAGGTAACGCGTCCGCCTAGGAAGCGAGAGAATCTGAGGGCGCTGGTTCGAATCACGGCTCATCCGCCGATATTTTCTCCCCCTCCACTAGACCTTGAGTGGTGGTCTGGACGCTAGTCATTCGGATGAGACGATAAACCGAGGTCCCGTATGCAGCATGCACTTAGCGCACGTAAAAGAACCCACGGCAACAAAAGGGTTGTTCCTGGCAAAATTCTGTAGAAAAATCCGCTTCGACAGGAAAAACAACTAAAACTCCACGCAGGAAAAAATACAAAAAAAAAAAAAGGGTGGCGCTGTAGTGTAGCGACGCGCTCTCCCTGGGGAGAGCAGCCCGAATTTCACACAGAGAAATCTGTTGTGATAAAAAGGAATACAAATACAAATACAAATACAAATAATGTCTTCAGTTCTTAGTCGTTTTCCTCTGTATGTTCTTATTGCTTGCATGCGAGCGCGCGTACATGTGTGTTTGTGTGTGTCTGTGTCTGTATTTCTGTCTGTGTCTGCGTCTGTGCGCACGCGCGCACCCGTGTGTGTGTGTGTGTGTGTGTGTGTGTGTGTGTGTGTGTGTGTGAAAACGTATTTCATTTTAATCTAAGCATTATTTACTTGATGATTTATGTTTTTCGGAGGGGTATTGAAGTATGTGTTTAGATTGGCATCTGTGAATGCATTGGATGTTTTTTTTTTGCCTACAGAGAGCAGTCAGAATGTTTTCGAGTCATGTTTACATTTAACTGGATGATGTTAGGAGTTGTGGGCAGAATTCAGCACTAGGGATGTCGCGCCATAGACAACGTATGTATATAGTCATAATAGTAATGATGATAATAATGATGATGATCATTGTTGTTATTATCTTCATTATCAATATTAGTGTCATTATTATTGGTAGTTTATTGGTAGTAGCAGTAGTAGTAGTAGTAGTCGTCGTAGCATCATCTTTACCATTATTACTATCAGTATTGTTATTATTATTATTATCAATATTAGTGTTATTATTATTGGTAGTAGTAGTAGTAGTCGTCGTAGCATCATCTTTACCATTATTACTATCAGTATTGTTATCATTATGATCATCATTGTAAGTAGTAGTAGTAGAAGTAGTATCAATACCATTATTACCACTACCGGACAGACAGACACAAAACGAGAGGAGTAGGACACACACACGCGCGCGCGCGCTTTTACACACACACACACACACACACACACACACACACACACACACACACGCTTTTACACACACACACACACACACACACACACACACACACACACACACACACACACACACACACACACACACACGCACACACGCTTTTACTCACACACACACACACACACACACACATTCATACACAAACACAACACACAACACAACACACACACACACACACACACACACACACACACACACACGCACACACGCTTTTACTCACACACACACACACACACACACACACACACAACACACACACAACACAACACACACACACACACACACACACACACACACACACACACACACACACACACACACACACACACACACACACACACACACACACACACACACACACACACACACACACACACACATACACACACACATACATACATACATACACAAACACAAAACACAACATACAACACAACACACACACAACACACACACACACACACACACACACACACACACACACACACACACACACACACACACACACACACACACACACACACACAAAAACTCAGAAGACCTCTCACCTCTCACCTCGGACCGGCAGCACAGCAACACGGAAAAGAAGCGAAAGAACTCGCCTCTCTCTCCCTCTCTCTCTCTCTCCCTCTCTCTCCCCCACCACCACCACCTCACCACCAACACCACCACCACCACCACCACCTCACCGCCTCCTCTTCCCCGCCCCCCTCCCACTCTCAAAAAAAAACAACAACAAAAACAAACAAACTTTGGAACAACTAATAGGCTCGTCTCTCTCCTCCTCCTCCTAACCTCCCCTCTACTGATCAGCGACAGTCACTACCCCACACCCCCTCCCACACACACACACACACACACAACACAGAGAGAACAGACACAGAACTAGAGCTCTGAGCACCACCTCGTGACACTGGACATAAGCACAGGACCCGCAGTCTGACTGTCCCCCGTCCGCTAGAGAGACTGCGAGGAACGTACTGTACCGCCAAGTGGGAAGGAAAACCAGCTGTGCCCTCCTTAGAGTTTTCATTCTCGGCTGCTGCTGGTGGTGGTGGTGGTGGTGGTGCTGCTGCTGGTGGTGGCGGTGATGGTGGTGGTGGTGGTGCTGCTGGTGGTGGTGGTGGTGGAGTCATCTTTCCCCACAGCCTGCCTCCAGACAGCAGACAGCAGGCAGCAGACAGCAGGCAAGCGCCAGCCTTCTAGCAACTGGAAGATCGTTGGGTGCTACACACACGCGCGCGCACACATACACACACACAAACGCGCGCGCACGCGCGCACACACACACACACAGAGGAAGGTTGGAGGTGAGAGAGAGAGAGAGAGAGACTGTGGGAGAGAGAGAGAGGGGGGGAAAGAGAGAGGGGGGGGTAGAAAGAGAGGTCAGAGAAAAAGATAGACAGGAGAGTGGGAGAGAGTAGAGAGAGAGATAAAGGAGAGAGAGGGGGGGGTGGTAGTAAGAGAGGTCAGAGGAAGAGAGAGAGTAGAGAGAGAGATAAAGGAGAGAGAGGGGGGGGTGGTAGTAAGAGAGGTCAGAGGAAGAGAGAGAGTAGAGAGAGAGATAAAGGAGAGAGAGGGGGGGGGTAGTAAGAGAGGTCAGAGGAAGAGAGAGAGAGTAGAGAGAGAGATAAAGGAGAGAGAGGGGTGGTGGTAGAAAGAACGGTCAGAGGAAGAGAGAGAGAGAGAGAGAAGTGCGGTGAGTGATAGAAGAAGAGAGAAATGAGAGAAGAAAGATGAAAGGGAGAGAGAAGGGGGGAGATAGAGGGGGGGAGAGAGAGAGGGGTCAGAGAGAGAGAGGAGAGCGGGGAGTGATAGAGAGATGAGAAGAGAGATGAAAGGGAGAGAGAGAGGGGGGGGAGAGATGGGGAGGGAGAGAGATGGGGGTGGTAGAAAGAGGGGTCAGAGAAAAAAAGAGAGAGAGGAGAGTGAGAGAGAGAGAGTAGAGAGAGAGATAAAGGAGAGAGAGGGGGGTGGTAGTAAGAGAGGTCAGAGGAAGAGAGAGAGTAGAGAGAGAGATAAAGGAGAGAGAGAGAGAGAGAGGGTGGTAGAAAGAAGGGTCAGAGAAGGAGAGAGAGAGAGAGAGAAGTGCGGTGAGTGACAGATGAAGAGAGAAATGAGAGAAGAAAGATGAAAGGGAGAGAGAGGGGGGGAGAGAGAGGGGTCAGAGACAGACAGAGAGAGAGAGGAGAGCGGGGAGTGATAGAGAGATGAGAGAAGAGAGATGAAGGGGAGAGAGAAGAGAGAGAGGAGGGTGAGAGGGTGGTAGAGACAGGGGTTAGAGAAAGAGAGAGAGGGGGAAGGAGTGATAGAGGAAGAGAAATGAGAGAAGAAAGATGAAGGGGAGAGAGAGAGAGAGAGTAGAAGAGAGAGGGGTCAGAGAAAGAAAGAGAGAGAGGAGAGCGGGGAGTGATGGAGAGAGGAGAGAAGATAGATGAAGGTGAGGGAGAGAGAGAGAGAGGAGAGCGGGGAGTGATAGAGAGAGGAGAGAAGATAGATGAAGGGGAGGGAGAGAGAGAGAGAGAGAGGAGAGCGGGGAGTGATAGAGAGAGGAGAGAAGATAGATGAAGGGGAGGGAGAGAGAGAGAGAGAGAGGAGAGCGGGGAGTGATAGAGAGAGGAGAGAAGATAGATGAAGGGGAGGGAGAGAGAGAGAGAGAGAGGAGAGCGGGGAGTGATAGAGAGAGGAGAGAAGATAGATGAAGGTGAGGGAGAGAGAGAGAGAGGAGAGCGGGGAGTGATGGAGAGATGAGAGAAGATAGATGAAGGTGAGGGAGAGAGAGAGAGAGGAGAGCGGGGAGTGATGGAGAGATGAGAGAAGATAGATGAAGGTGAGGGAGAGAGAGAGAGAGGAGAGCGGGGAGTGATGGAGAGATGAGAGAAGATAGATGAAGGTGAGGGAGAGAGAGAGAGAGGAGAGCGGGGAGTGATGGAGAGAGGAGAGAAGATAGATGAAGGTGAGGGAGAGAGAGAGAGAGGAAGAGAGAGGGGTCAGAGAAAGAAAGAGAAAGAGAGAGGAGAGCGGGGAGTGATGGAGAGAGGAGAAAGGGAGAAAGGTGAGATAGAGAGAGGGAGAGAGGGGGGTAGAGAGAGGGGTTAGAGAGAGAGAGAGAGGGGAGAGTGATAGAGGAAGAGAAATGAGAGAAGAAAGATGAAGGGGAGAGAGAGAGTGGAAGAGAGAGGGGTTAGAGAGAGAGAAAGAGATAGGAGAGCGGGGAGTGATAGAGAGATGAGAGAAGAGAGATGAAGGTGAGAGAGAGAGAGGAGGGTGAGAGGGCGGTAGAGACAGGGGTTAGAGAAAGAGAGAGAGAGAGGGGGGAGTGATAGAGGAAGAGAGAAATGAGAGAAGATAGATGAAGGGGAGAGAGGGGGATTAGAGAGAGAGGGGGGTGGAGCAGGGAGTGATAGAGAGATGAGACAAGAGAGATGAAGGTGAGAGAGAGAGATGGGGTGGGGGTGATAGAGAAAGAGAGAAATGAGAGAAGAAAGATGAAGGGGAGAGAGAGAGGGTGGAAGAGAGAGGGGTCAGAGAAAGAGAGAGAGAGAGAGGAGAGCGGGGAGTGATAGATGAAGAGATAAATGAGAGAAGAAAGATAAATGGAAGAGAGAGAGGGTGGTAGAGAGAGGGATTAAAGAAAGCGAGAGAGAGAGAGAGAGAGGGGTGGGTCAGAGAAAGAGAGAGAGGAGAGGAGTGATAGAGAAATGAGAGAAGAAAGATGAAGGGGAGAGGGAGAGAGGGGGTGGAAGAGAGAGGGGTTAGAGAATGAGAGAGAGAGAGAGAGGGGGGGAGAAGAGCGGAGAGTGATGGAGAGAGGAGAAAGAGAGAAGGGAGAAAGGTGAGATAGAGAGAGGGAAAGAGGGAGAGAGGGTGGTAGAGAGAGGGGTTAGAGAGAGAGAGAGGAGAGCGGAGAGTGATAGAGGAAGAGATAAATGAGAGGAGAGATGATGGAGAGAGGGTGAGGGTGGTAGAGACAGGGGTTAGAGAAAGAGAGAGGGGGGGTGATAGAGGAAGAGAGAAATGAGAGAAGAAAGATGAAGGAGAGAGAGGGGGAGTTAGAGAGAGAGGGGGGGGTGGAGCGGGGAGTGATAGAGAAATGAAACAAGAGAGATGAAGGTGAGAGAGAGAGGGGGGGGGTCAGAGAAAGAGAGAGAGAGGAGAGCGGGGAGTGATAGAGAGATGAGAGAAATGAGAGAAGAAGGGGAGAGAGAGAGGGTGGTAGAGAGAGGGTCAGAGAAAGAGAGAGAGAGGAGAGCAGGGAGTGATAGAGAGATGAGAGATGAAAGAGGAAGAGAGAGTGGGGGAGAGGGTGGTAGAGAGAGAGACAGATGGTGGTAGAGAGAGAGGGGGGAGTGGGAGAGAGAGGGGTCAGAGAAAGAGAGAGAATTGCGGGGAGTGATAGAGAAATGAGAGAAGATAGATGAAGGGGAGAGAGAGAAGAGACACAGAGAGAGAGAGAGACAGAGAGAGAGAGATGAAAAAGAGAGGGGGCTGGGCAGAAAGAAGAGACATTCTGACACTTTGACACTTTGATGTCATTGTCCCTGCATGAGGTCTTTATAACAAGGATGAGTGCGTCCAAATATTTTTTGTTGCATTTATAACAAGGGTGAGTGCGTCCAAATATTTTTTGTTGCATTTATAACAAGGGTGAGTGCGTCCAAATATTTTTTGTTGCATTTATAACAAGGGTGAGTGCGTCCAAATATTTTTGTTGCATTTATAACAAGGGTGAGTGCGTCCAAATATTTTTTGTTGCATTTATAACAAGGGTGAGTGCGTCCAAATATTTTTTGTTGTATTTATAACAAGGGTGAGTGCATCCAAATATTTTTGTTGTATTTATAACAAGGGTGTGTGCGTCCAAATATTTTTGGTTGCATTTATAACAAGGGTGAGTGCATCCAAATATTTTTTGTTGCATTTATAACAAGGGTGAGTGCGTCCAAATATTTTTGTTGCATTTATAACAAGGGTGAGTGCGTCCAAATATTTTTTGTTGCATTTATAACAAGGTTGAGTGCGTCCAAATATTTTTGGTTGCATTTATAACAAGGGTGAGTGCGTCCAAATATTTTTGTTGCATTTATAACAAGGGTGAGTGCGTCCAAATATTTTTGTTGTATTTATTACAAGGGTGAGTGCGTCCAAATATTTTTGGTTGCATTTATAACAAGGGTGAGTGCGTCCAAATATTTTTTTGTTGCATTTATAACAAGGGTGAGTGCGTCCAAATATTTTTGTTGCATTTATAACAAGGGTGAGTGCGTCCAAATATTTTTGTTGCATTTATAACAAGGGTGAGTATTTTTTGTTGCATAACAAAACATTATATAATAAAGAAAGAGATGAATGCGGTGAAAGCAAATATTGAAACAAAACAAAAAGAGAGTTGTTGTTGTTATTGTTTTTGTTTGGGTTTTTTTGTGGGGCCTCCATCCTCCTCTTTATTTTCCCCACATAATTCTTCTTTTTTCTTTCTTTTTTTTTTTTTTTTTTTTTTAACAAGAAAAGAGTTCTTTGTATTTGTATTTGTATTACTCTTTTTCTCACAGCGGATTTCTCTGTGTGAAATCCGGGCTGCTCTCTCC
>NC_134909.1:19191337-19198837 GCF_041734735.1 Babylonia areolata | reverse complement strand
ATAGGAAAAACAAATCAAACTGCACGCAAGAAAAAATAAAAAAAAAAATGGGTGGCGCTGTAGTGTAGCGACGCGCTCTCCCCGGGGAGAGCAGCCCAAATTTCACACAGAGAAATCTGTTGTGATAAAAAGAAATACAAATACAAACAAATATCAGGCCTCTGTCCTTTTTCCTTCCCCTCAGCAGATGTTGTGTTGCGTGTACAGATCATTCCATAGGTTCTGAAACACCTCCCTTGGTACTGACACTGATGGTTGATCGTTTTGGAAATATTTCAATCAGCTGGTTAAAACATAACTCCATCGCTGATGATTGAGGAGCGAAGTGATGTGAATAGGGTCACTAGAATTAAACCAAAAAAAGGGTGGTTGGGGGGGGGGGGGTAACTAGATTTTTTTTTAACAACTGTAGCTCGTAGCGCACGTGCCTGAATGACGTCGCACAAGTATGACGTCATCTGTCGTGTCCTGTGCTGTAATATGCATCTTTACACAGGTGTACAGCACAGCACAGCATGTATATGGCGCATATAGCACGACACACATATCGCAGCACAACACAACAAGCATAGCACAGCACAGCACACATAGCGCTTCACACAGAGCACACCACAGCACAATACAACAAGCATAGCATAGCATAGCATAGCATAGCATAGCACAGCACAGCACAAAACAGCACACAAAGCACAACACACCCCGTCTCAGAAAAGCACAGGATAACACAGCACAGCACAGCACAACACAGCACAGAAAAACACAGCACAGCACATAGCAGCACAGCACAGCTCAGAACAACACAGCACAGCACATAGCAGCACAGCACAGCACAGAACAACACAGCACAGCACATAGCAGCACAGCACAGCACAGAAAAACACAGCACAGCACATAGCAGCACAGCACAGCACAGAACAACACAGCACAGCACAAAACAGTATAGCACAGATTGCATCATAAAAGGTAACACAGCACACACACACACACACACACACAAAAAACCACAGCACAGAAAAAGCACGGCACAGCACAGCACAACGTAACACAGCACAGCAAGGGACAACAACACAGAACACAGCATAGCACAATACAATACAATACAATACAATACAATACAGACGCAGATAGAGAGAGAGAGAGGAGAATAAACGAGAGAGTGTGGTGTACAAGGCGAATATTAAAAAAAAATTGTCTGTATATATATGTGTGTGTGTGTGCGTGCGTGCGTGCGTGCGTGCGTGTGTGTGAGAGAATGTGTGTGTACGTGCGTCTGAGAGTGTCTGTGTGCGTACGTGTGAGTGTGAGTGTGCCATGTGTGTGTGTGTGTGTATGTAAGTGTGTGTGTGCGCGCACGTACACGCGTGCGTGCGTGCGTGCGTGTGTACGTGTGTGTGTGTGTGTGTGTGTGTGTGTGCGTGCGTGCTTCGTTCTGTCGAACGTCACGTGGTCTCCTGTCGTCTGTCACAGTCCGCAGAGACCGGGCCAGCGTCTGTGCCCTGAATTGAAGCGCCCCCTACACCCACGGGCCGACAATGAGGGGCCAAGAGGGAGCAAGGGAGGCAATTAGGCAGGACACAGGACAGAACAGAACATCGGCAAGGCCGGTCACTCTTCACGCTAGTCCGGGGGGGGGGAAGTTAATGAATATTCATCACGTGACTTGATATTGGGTGAAGCACTCTACGGATCTGTCTCTTTGGAGATGCTGGTCAGGGTTCTGTCCCCTTGGAGGTGCTGGTCAGGGTTCTGTCCCCTTGGAGGTGCTGGTCAGGGTTCTGTCCCCTTGGAGGTGCTGGTCAGGGTTCTGTCCCTTTGGAGGTGCTGGTCAGGGTTCTGTCCCCTTGGAGGTGCTGGTCAGGGTTCTGTCCCTTTGGAAGTGCTGGTCAGGGTTCTGTCCCTTTGGAGGTGCTGGTCAGGGTTCTGTCCCTTTGGAGGTGCTGGTCAGTGTTCTGTCCCCTTGGAGGTGCTGGTCAGGGTTCTGTCCCCTTGGAGGTGCTGGTCAGGGTTCTGTCCCCTTGGAGGTGCTGGTCAGGGTTCTGTCCCCTTGGAAGTGCTGGCCAGGGTTCTGTCCCTTTGGAGGTGCTGGTCAGGGTTCTGTCCCCTTGGAGGTGCGGTCTGGAGTTCAGTCCCTTGGAGGTGCTCGCCAGGGTTCTGTCCCCTTGGAAGTGCTGGCCAGGGTTCTGTCCCCTTGGAAGTGCTGGCCAGGGTTCTGTCCCCTTGGAGGTGTGGTCTGGAGTTCTGTCCCCTTGGAGGTGCTGGCCAGGGTTCTGTCCCCTTGGAAGTGCTGGCCAGGGTTCTATCCCCTTGGAGGTATGGTCTGGAGTTCTGTCTTCTTGGAGGTGCTGGCCAAGGTTCTGTCTTCTTGGAAGTGCTGGCCAAGGTTCTGTCTTCTTGGAAGTGCTGGCCAGGGTTCTGTCCCCTTGGAGGTGTGGTCTGGAGTTCTGTCTTCTTGGAGGTGCTGGCCAAGGTTCTGTCTTCTTGGAAGTGCTGGCCAGGGTTCTGTCCCCTTGGAGGTGTGGTCCGGAGTTCTGTCTTCTTGGAGGTGCTGGCCAAGGTTCTGTCTTCTTGGAAGTGCTGGCCAAGGTTCTGTCTTCTTGGAAGTGCTGGCCAAGGTTCTGTCTTCTTGGAGGTGCTGGCCAAGGTTCTGTCTTCTTGGAAGTGCTGGCCAGGGTTCTGTCTTCTTGGAGGTGCTGGCCAAGGTTCTGTCTTCTTGGAGGTGCTGGCCAGGGTTGTGTCCCCTTGGAGGTGTGGTCTGGAGTTCTGTCTTCTTGGAAGTGCTGGCCAGGGTTCTGTCTTCTTGGAGGTGCTGGCCAGGGTTCTGTCTTCTTGGAAGTGCTGGCCAGGGTTCTGTCTTCTTGGAGGTGCTGGCCAGGGTTCTGTCCCCTTGGAGGTGCGGCCTGGAGTTCTGTCCCTTGGAGGTGCTGGCCAGGGTTGTGTCCCCTTGGAGGTGCGGTCTGGAGTTCTCTCCCCTTGGAGGTGCGGTCTGGAGTTCTGTCCCCTTGGAGGTGTAGTCTGGAGTTCTGTCCCTTGGAGGTGCCGGCCAGGGTTCTGTCCCCTTGGAGGTGCGGTCTAAAGTTCTCTCCCCTTGGAGGTACTGGCCAGGGTTCTGTCCCCTTGCAGGTGCGGTCTGGAGTTCAGTCCCCTTGGAGGTGCGGTCTAAAGTTCTCTCCCCTCTCTCTCTCTCTCTCTATGTCTCTGTCTGTCTGTCTCTGTCTCTCTGTCTCTCTCTCTTTCTCTTTCCCTCTAGCTCTGTCTGTCTGTCTGTCTCTCTGTCTCTGTCTCTCTCTCTCTCTGTCTCTCTCTCTCTATGTCTCTGTCTGTCTGTCTGTCTCTCTCTCTCTCTGTCTCTCTCTCTCTGTCTGTCTGTCTCTCTCTCTCTCTCTCTCTCTCTCTCTCTCTCTCTCTCTCTCTCTCTCTCTCTCTCTCTCTCTCTCAGCTTGCAGAGTTTCTGTCATCCTGCCCTCAAACAATAAAACAAGTGAAGAAAGTAATTCATGTCTACAATTACCAGTATGTATTACGCGACATTGAACAAAAAAAAAACAACCCTCTTCCTGCTACATATCAACAAAAGAACAGACAGTGGGCAACAATGCACCGGGCACAATTTTCATCCACACAGACACAAATACAAGGGCAGGTAAACTATTCGTCAAGTTCTACTAATTGTGTGACAGGAGAGATATTCGAAACAATTGTATCAACGTAATATAAGAGTGCCTGCTTATTCTGACAACGTGGTATATTAGGAGACAGGCACAGAGAGAGAGAGATGTGCACAATTGTATCAACGTAATATAAGAGTACATGCTTGTTCTGACAACGTGATATATCAGGAGAGAGAGAGAGAGAGGTGTGCACAATTGTATCAATGTCATATAAGAGTGCCTGCTTGTTCTGACAACGTGATATACCAGGAGAGAGAGAGAGGTGTGCACAATTGTATCAACGTAATATAAGAGTACATGCTTGTTCTGACAACGTGATATACCAGGAGAGAGAGAGAGGTGTGCACAATTGTATCAACGTAATATAAGAGTACATGCTTGTTCTGACAACGTGATATACCAGAGAGAGAGAGAGATGTGCACAATTGTATCAACGTAATATAACAGTACCTGCTTATTCAGACATACGTGGTATATCAGGAGACAGGCAGACAGAGATAGAGACAGAGACAGAGAGAGAGAGAGATGTGCACAATTGTATCTACGCAATATAAGACCACCTGTTTATTCTGACAACGTGATATATCAGGAGACAGACAGACAGAGATGTCCACAATTGTATGAACATAATATAAGAGAATCTGCTTATTCTGACAACGTGATACATCAGGAGACAGAGAGAGAGACAGGGACAGAGAACCAAAAGAGACAGAGAGACAGAGACAGGGACAGAGAAGCAAAAGAGACACAGAGAGACAGAGACAGGGACAGAAAAGCAAAGGAGACAGAGAGACAGAGACAGGGACGGAGACAGAGACAGATGGAGAGGGAGAGATGTAGAGTGAGGGTGGTGGGGGGGCGAGAAAAACATTGGAACAAACATACACACACACAAAAAAAAGAGGAAAAGAGAGAAAGAGGGTGGCGAGTGTAGGGAGGGAGGGAGAGAGGGGGAGAGAGTGGGAAAGGTGAGGGGTTGGGGGGGGGGTTGTTGTAAAGGGGTTCTGACAATCTAATGAATATTCATAACGTGAACCGACAAGACGTGTGGAGAGCAGTGGGCCAACCAGAGTTGTGTCCCCTGGAGGACCAGGTGAGAGGGAGAGAAGAGGAGGCAGCAACAAGAGTTGAAGGAGTTCTCTTTTCTTCCTTTCTTTCTTTTCCCTTTTCGTTTTTCTTCTTCTTCTTCTTCTTCTTCTTCTTCTTCGTTCGTGGGCTGCAACTCCCATGTTCACTCGTTTTTACCGTTTTTACCCCCCCGCCATGAAGGCAGCCATACTCCGTTTTCGGGGGAGTGCATGCTGGGTATGTTTCTTGTGTCCATAACCCACCGAACGCTGACATGGATTATGCGTATTTGATCTTCTGCATGCGTACACACACGAAGGGGGTTCAGGCACTATCACACTGGAAGATCGGAAAAATCTCCACCCCTTTACCCACCAGGTGCCGTTACCAAGGTTCCGGAACCCGGGACCCTCAGATTGAAAGTCCAACGGTTTTAAGCACTCGGCTATTGCGCCCGTTGTTTCGTTCTTCGGCTGTTTTTTTTTCTTCTTCTTCTTCTTCTTCTTCTTCTTCTTCTTCTTCTTCTTCTTCCTTCGCTGCCCTGTCTTCCGCTCCATGTGCCACCAATACGTCACAGCGCCAGTGACCTACAGGAGGCTTGGCCAGGGTTCCGGGCCATGTTGGCATTCGAGGTAACGAAATAGCGGACCAACTGGCCAAGAACGCCATGAAAAAAATTTATCAAGACTCTGCTTACCATACACAGAGAGACATGAAGCAGAAGGTGAACACTTACGTTAAAGATCTTTGGTAAGAGGAGTGGAACACCCAGACAGACCTCAAGCTGTTATGACGGACCAGGTGGCCAAGAACGCCATAAAAGAAAATTTATCAAGACTCTGCTAACAATAGACATGAAACAGAAGGTGAACACTTACGTTAAAGATCTTTGGCAAGAGGAGTGGAACACCCAGACGGACAACAAGCTGTTCCAAATTCGTCCAGACCTAAAAGAGACCCTCCCATGGGTTGTGAAGAATAGAAAGGAGGAGTCTGTGCTGTGCAAGAGAAGTGGAACCACCCAGACAGACAACAAGCTGTTCCAAATTCGTCCAGACCTAAAAGTGAAGAACCGCAAACTGCACATGGGGCACACTTTTCTTACTCATTCTTACTTGTCAAAAGGGCAGGAGGCCCCTCAATGTATTCCCTGTGATGAGCCTCTCACCGTGAAACATGTGCTCAGTGACTGTTGGGATCTGCATGGCGTTAGACACAGACATTACATGGCGGACTCTCTGAAGACTGTTTCGTGATGTCCCTCTGTGGGCGCTAATGGAATTTTTTGGAAGAAGTGAGCATTTTGAATCAGACTTGAATGTTTTAAACTCTGGAAGGTTTTTAAACTTTTTGAGTGAAAGCTTTAAGCAGTGATTAGTTTTTATTGTTTTGGGGTGGGTTTTTTTTACCCTTAACTTGAAGTAGATGCTAATATGGCGATGGCGTTGAGATGGCCTTAGTGGTCGGCGAAGCTCTAAGCACCATAGTTTGATTTGATTCTACAAGGAGCTGACGCTGCTATGTCGCGAGGAGGCCACACACCAGAGGAGACCCCGCACTGCCGCTGGGATTTCTTCTGTGGTGGTGTTCAGCAGTGACTGTTGAGATTCAACACACGCAGGGGACACCGCCAACCAAGCCCCCTATTGACGACATTAATCGCTTTGTGACGGCGGAGCCACGGCAGAAAGAATGACATCGTTACCATACCACGTGGCCTGCCCCTGTGAGAATCGAGGTCAAGCAGACACGCATGACAAACACCCAGCGTTTTATGATTCGTTGCATAAGTTAAAAGTTTAAAACTCATCACAATCACTCAGCAGTTTGGAACTCTTCTTCTTCTTCTTCTTCCGCGTTCCCTGGCCACGCTAGATTTTCAGTCCGGTCAGGGCAGCGAAGTCCGCGGTCCGTCGCAGGGACCCCGCCGGTCCCCACAGTTTCTCTTGGAGCTCCACCGGGCTGGGCCATGCCTGGCGTCTCAGAGCGTCGAAGGTGGGGCAGGACTGCAGGATATGGGAGGGGGTTTGTGGGCCTGTGCCACAAGGGCACTGGTCAGTATTTGATATCTTCAGACGGTAGAAATGGGAGAGGAGCTGACAGTGTCCCGTTCGCAGTCTGAAGAGTGTGACCTGTGCCGCTCTGTCCAGCTCATGGATGCCGTCCTTTTCGTCTTCCGTCCCGATGTCCAGACGTTGGCGCCATGCTTTCCTGAAGCTGTCTCTCAGTATCGTCTTTGCTTCACTGTAGGACACTGGGTGGGCTGGCTGCTCTAATTTGCTGCCTGTCTTGTATAGGCGGTCCGCCTCTTCATTGCCTCCTATGCCACAGTGGGGTGGGATCCACTGCAGCACCACAGCAGTTATCTGTTTGAGGAGATTCAGTTCTTGCCTGATGTCTGTTAAGATCTCCTCTCCTCCTGGCGCCTGGAGACTCTGCAGGATAGACTTGCAGTCAGTCAGGAACACTGTGTTGGTGGGTAGTGTGTCTTCCTGGCTGAAAGTCTGGGCTGCGAGTAGCAGAGCACAGGCCTCAGCACGGAAGTTGGTGGACAGGTTGCCTGTAGCCACTGACTTGCTGATGGTTTTGACATCAGGGAATCTAACATACACCCCACTTCCTCCGTTCTTCACTGCCTCTTCAGCAGACCCATCTGTGTATGCCCTTGCCCAGGTATCGGGAGGGTATTTGGTGCTTAGTGCTTCCAGAGTCAGCGACTTTAGTTCAGCTGCGATGTTGCTTTGTGGGGTTTGTATATTGTGCA
>NC_134909.1:19126337-19183837 GCF_041734735.1 Babylonia areolata | reverse complement strand
TTTTATATTATAATTATTATTTATCTATTTATTTACTTATTTATGTACGCTTATCTATTATTTATTCACCTTTTTTTCTCAAGGCCTGACTAAGCGCGTTGGGTTACGCTGCTGGTCAGGCATCTGCCGGCTTGGCAGATGTGGTGTAGCGTATATGGATTTGTCCGAACGCAGTGACACCTCCTTGAGCTACTGAAACTGAAAACTGACAGACAGACTGACGGACAAACAAATAGATTTGAGAGAGGGAAGACTTTCTCAGTCCATGGTCGTCAACATCATCATCATCATCATCATCAACACTATCAGGTGTTTTTGTTGTTATTTTTTTCGTAGCGGGATCACTGAGGAACCTTTTGTTCAAATGCGGAAACGACATCATGATAATGGCATTTGATGCAAGGGATCTAATACTTGACAGAAAAAGCATTGCATGTGTGTCTGCAGTCGTCTCCCTTCGCTGTGTCTGCGTCACCATCTGTCTGCCTGTCTCTCTTGTATTTCATTGTGTGTATTTCTTATCTCTCTCTATGATATACTAATCATACTCATGCCTTGTATCATTTAGTATTGTGTAGTGTATACTATAATTAAAGGCGAGGACTGGAAGGAGAAAAATACCAGTACTGCTTACCTATCATCTTCGAAAATAAAGAGTTTTGTCTTGTCCCCATCCCCGCCTCTGTCTGTGTGTGTGTCTGTGTGTGTGTGTGTGTGTGTGTGCTGTTGCTGCTGCTGCTGTTGTTGTCTGCAATAAAATAAATAAACAAATAAATAATCCGTGTTGTATCAGAACTCGTTGTTGTCGTTCCTGTCTTCATCGTAGTTGTCATACGTGTTGTCGTTATTGTTGTTCTTGTTTATGTTGCTATGCTGTTGTTGATGATGATAAAAAAAGGATGATGTTGCTATCTCTCCTGCTGTTGTTATTGGTTAAGTTGTTGTTGCTATTTATGTGGTGGTTGTGTCATTGTTCTTGTTTTTGTTGTTACTTTCAGTTTCAGTAGCTCAAGGAGGCGTCACTGCGTTCGGACAAATCCATATACGCTACACCACATCTACCAAACAGATGCCTGACCAGCAGCGTAACCCAACGCGCTTAGTCAGGCATTGAGAAAAAATAAAGAAATAAATAAAATAAAATAAATAAATACATAAAAAAAAGAACTACTACTACTAACTTTGTCGTTATTTATTGTTGTAATTATTGCTCGTGTTCATGATATTGTTGCTCTTTTTCTTTGTTGTCTTATTGCTCTGTATTTTTGTTATTGTTGGTGGTGGTGTTTTATTTTTTTGTAAATGTTTTTCTTGCAACAACAAAAAATGATAATAATGCAACCTTCACGCGCAACACGCCATCAGGGGACATAAACGGGTTTAACAAATAATCAAGGGAGTGAAGACGTCGATCCCAAACGGTCAATCAGAATAACGTGGCCATCCCCGAAGTTAAACCTCAACTGGTACTACATAGAAGATACGAAATCTGTAGTTGTTGCTAGTTTGTTGTTTGAATACACTCGTGCCAATTACCGTTCACAAAAAAGAGGCAAAGAAAAGGGGGGCAAAAAAAGACAGATTGCAGACGAACAAACAAGGGACATCACTCTCTTTAACACAAGCTCTGATAACAGACGACAGGAGTCGAGAAGAACAGCTAAGAACAGTGTCAAGTCTTTCTCAACTTTTTCGAAGGCGTGAAGGTCGCCAGCCAAAGAAACACCAGAATTTTGAGTAACGGTAAGCGTGTGTTTATTTCATGTCGTCGTATTTATCATTTCTGGTCAATTTCAGCTTATATTCACGACCAGTCATCATGATGAATATTCAATTGCTGTTATCTCTTGATGTGAAAAAAAAATCATATCCTGGGGTCACTGAATCGTTGACAGCATTACTTTTGCATGCACCGACATCTTGATCAAATCAAACACATCAGCGGAAATTGATTTATTGATTAGGCCGCACTTTGATGTGTATTCTACAAATATGGATGTTTAGAATACATTTACTATATTTAGACTATTAGTATTAGCATTACTTTATTCAGGATTCTCTTGGGAGTTTTATTGTTGTTTTTGTTTGTTTGTGTGTTTTTTGTGGGGGGGTTTTCCTCAGGCCAGGAGGTCACTGCACAGTTGTAGAGAGTTGCTCTTAGTTTTCATGCTGAAATGGGAATGCTTCTCTCCTGAGCTGGCAGCCAGGGATGGGTGGCAGGGCTGTTGAACACTCTACAGTGCCAAACAGCTGTTGGTTGCTGTGCATGCAACCTTCCTATTTCCTTATTTGATTAAAAAAAAAAAAAAAGGTAAGAATGAGCATTTATTAAGGAATTTTTAAACCTATGGCCCCACCTCTAAGTCAGCACAGTTTCACTGATTTTCACTTTCAGTTTCGATTTCTCAAAAAGGTGTCGCATTCAGACAAATCCTATACAATAGTCTGACCAGACCATGGTTTGATGAATTGTATTGCGGTACTCAACTGTCAAGTGCCTTTAACCCTGTGTCTGGTGAACCATGGTGAAATGCTATCAGTGTGGCGTGAATTTTAGTTTAAGTACTACTTTTTATGTTCTTTTGAGTGATGATACATCCTGACCAGCAGACTCAGTCTGATGACAGCTTTCGCTGACAAGTAAACTGGCCAGCAGCAGTCAAGGAACTCTGTCAATGCTGGTCCCAAGGAGAAGGTTTGGACAAGGGGATAGCAACCCTTCAAAGCCAAAAAAATATATATATATTGCTCCTACAAAAACACAGCAACAATGTTTTGGTACTTGGACAGGACTAGGATGGCTGGAGAGAAATTGTTAGCAGCCTGTCCCAGATGGTGCAACAGGCACAGGTGGGGTGGGGTGAACAGTCAAGTCTTTGAGGTGGTGTGAGATCAAAAGAGGGCATTAGTCAGGGGGGCAAAGGGAAGGTTACCTACTTCCGGGAGGTTATCGGCCCTAGCTACTTTTGTTTTCTCTGCATAGGCAGATAGTAGTTTGCACAGGACAGGAATGTCAGACCCCTGCCGGAGTCTGCACTAGTGGGTCATGGAAAGTATGTTAGATAAATGTCATTTTAGGGAGAAAATTTCCTTTTTGTTGTCAGATCCATGTTTATGTCAACCTGTAGCTTATGTCACCTTATTTTTCTTTCTTCTTTTTTTCAGCACCTGTGCAGCACGCCTTCAGGATACACCGAATCACAGAGGGACGTATAGTCAGAGGAGACGACTTTGAAAATGTGGTGGTGGCTGTCAACATTGGTGGCTCTGTGTCTGTACGCTCTGCTTCGCCTGCTGAATCTGGCCAACCCCTCTGTGCCCCCCAGCATCTTCGTCAAGTCCCGTCACTCTCACTTTGTGCAGGCCTTGCTGGCTTCCTGTCCGATTTTGAGAGAACCGTGAGTAGTCTTCCCCTTCCTCCCTCCCTTCCCCTCATTCTGCTCACATACCAACAGACACACTAACAGTGCATTTTCTCTCTTCTCTGTTACTAGAACTGTCAGTGCAGGCACACTCATAACTCTGTGAAGATGTTATCAAGTGATGATACTGGCAGTATCACAAGAGGCGTCAGTGGATAATTGTGTGAAGCTGGTATTGAGCGATGATAATGGCAGTATCACAAGAGGTGTTGGTGCAGCCACACTTATAAGGATATGAAGTTGTTATCAAGTGGTTGTTATAGCAATATGGCTAGAGATGTCAGTAGATAAGTAAGTAAAGTTGCTATCATGTGATGATAATAGCAGTGTCACAAGAGGTTTCAGTGGTTAAGTGTGTGGAGTTGTTATCAAGAGATGGTAATAGCAATATTGCAGGAGATGTCAGTAGATAAGTATGTAAAGTTGTAATCTAGTGATGATAATGGCAGTGTCAAAAAAAGGTGCCAGTGCAGGCACATTTATAAGTATGTGAAGTTGTTATCTAATCATAATAATGGTAGTGTCACAAGAGCTGTCAGTGATCAAGTGTGTGAAGCTATTATCAAGTGATCATAATGGCAGTATCACAAGAGGTGTCATTGCAGCCGCACTCGTAAGCTTATGAAGTTGTTATCAAGTGATGGTCATAGCAATATAGTAGGAGAATGTCAGTAGATAAGTATGTGAAGTTGTTATGGAGTGATGATAATGGCAATGTCACAAAATAAGTGTCAGTGCAGGCACATTTGTAAGTATGTAAAGTTGTTAACAAGTGATGATATGGCAGTGTCACATAAAAGTGTCAGTGCAGGCGCATTCGTAAGTATGTGAAGTTGTTATCAAATTATGATAATTGCAGTGTCACAAGAGGTGTCGGTGGTTAAGTGTATGAAGTTGCTATCAAGTGATGATAGTGGCAGTGTAACAAGAGGTGCCAGTGGTTAAGTGTGTGAAGTTGTTATCAAGGGTTGATAATGGCAGTGTCACAAGAGAAGTGTGTGAAGCTGTTTATCAAGTGATAATAACGGCAATGTCAGTGGAGATAGCAGTGCAGTGCTGCTAGCAAAACAGGTAAACAAAGTGGACCAGGTGACGGTGTGGGAATTGAACACAGGTACGTACCTCCCTTGCTGTGGGGGAAAAGCGGACACGTGCAGACGGTGGTGTACGCCAAAATCGGGCGCATGCGCGACCCCGTTCCCAGTGGGTCACGGCACACCAAGATTCTTCAGGATGGCTCCACCCTGACCTTTGACATTTACACGCCAACAGGACGTTCCCCTGGTAGCGGTGAGTGAGGGCTGGGAGGGGGCTGGGGGGGAGTGGTTGGGGGGGGGCTGACAACACAGGGAGTGAAGGGTGGGGGAGTGTTGACAACACATAGCACAGTGAGGGCTAGCAGTATTATGTCTCATCCCTGTGCTTATCTTATTGCGTGTGTTTCGTTCTATGTGTTTGTATGTGTGTGTGTCACTGTGTGATGCCATGTATGTGTCACTGTGTGTGTCAGTTTGTGTGACACTGTTTCATCGTGTGTGTCACTGTGTGTGTCACTCTGTGTTCACGTGTGTGCCCCAGGGACCTTTTGCATGATGATGTGTCCTGGCTTTGGCAGCAGCAGTGAAAGTGGTAGTATTATGACTCATCCCTGTGTGTATCTTTTGTGTGTGCGTATGTGCGCGTGTGTGTGTGTGTGTTTGTGTACTTGCCACTCTGTGTGTGTCATTCTGTGTGTGTGTGTGTGTGTGTGCACTTCACTGTGTGTGTCACTCTGTCAGTCTGTGTGTGTGTGTGTGTGTGTGTGTCACTGTATGTGTGTGACATTTTATGTGTGTTTGTGTGTCCCAGGGACCTGTTGCATGATGATGTGCCCTGGCTTTGGCAGCCACAGAGGAATTATTAGGACTGATTCTTCTGGATGTATCTTTGTGTTAGTGCATGTGTGTGTTTCATTCTCTGTGTGTATGTAATGTGAGTGTGTTTGTGTGCATGTGCGTCACTGTGTGTTACTGGGTGTGTGTCACTGTGTGTGTTTGTGCGTCACTTGATGATGTGACCTTGCTTTGGCAGCAGCAATGAAAGTGACAGTATTATGACTCGCCTTCTGTTGGTGTGTGTGTGTGTCACCATGTGTGTGTGCGTCACCATGTGTGTGTGTATGTGTGTGTGTGTGTGTCTCAGGGACGCACTGCATGATGGTGTGCCCTGGGTTTGGGAGCAGCAGTGAGAGTTCCTACATCCGAGCGCTGGTGACACACGCACAGGACTACGGGTTCCACGTGGCGGTCCTCAACCACCTGGGCTGCCTCTCCAGTCTGCGCCTGACTGCCCCCAGAATATTCAGCTATGGTCAGTGGCTGGGAACTACTGTCATGAGTGTGTTTTATGTGTGCGTTGTGTGCGTGTGTATGTGTGCGTAGTGTGTAGTGTTAGGGTAGATGCGTGTTAATGTGTGTGTGCAATATGAATTTTATGTGTAAAGGAGTGTTTGTTTGGGGGTTTTTTTTTCGGTTTTTTTTACTTGTTTGTTTTTCTGTTGTTTATTTTACGTGTTTGATTTTCTTTTCTTTTTCTTGTTTTCTTTTTTTTTTTTCTTTTTTTTTTTTCCTGTGAGGGCTGGATTTTGTTGCTGTTGTTTAAATAGAATAGCAGTTGTGGTTACTCCACTGCCCTTATGAAATAAAAAATTAATTGTTTTCTTCCGTTTTGTTTCTTATGATCTCCCTGTCATAATGGGCAGGATAATGTTTGTTTATTGAGGGAGGGGAGGGGGTCTTCTTCTTCTTCCTTCTATTATTCTTCCTTTTCTTCTGTCCATTTCCTGTTCGTATCCCATTGTACCACCCCTGGCCACCTTCATCTCCCCCTCCCTCCTCTCTCTCCCTCCATCTCCACCTCTCAACAATGTCACGCCCTCTGCATTATCTTCGTTGTTGTGTCTTACAAATTGCTAAGGAGTGTTTTGTTTGGAACTGCATATTTTTCTTTTCTGTTAAAAAAAAAAAAAAGAAAGAAAAAGAAACCAAAGTGGACATTCCAATGGACCCTAATCAGAAAACGCGGTTGTGTGAAAGAACGGTGGCTAAAAATATAGGCCAGCAATGGCAGAAAACAATGACATACAAGAGATCCCCCACCCCCACCCCCAAAAAAAAAAAATGATTCAATATTCTTCTTCTTCTCCTTCTTTTGAGAATGTTTCTTAATTCAATTTGTGTGTCGGGGCCAGGGGGCTGGGAGGAGTTTGACATCATGCGACAGGAAGTGGAAGCCATGTTACCACAATGCAGCATCATCATGGTGGGCCTGAGCATGGGGGCCAACATCGTGCTGAAGTACCTGGGCGAGAGGCGGCAGCACCAGCGCAATGTTTGCTGCGCCTTCTCCATCTGCCAGGGATACAACATCAACGAGTCAGTACCGCTCTGACGCACCTTTCTCGCCCCCCTCTCTCCCACTCTCCCCTTTCTCTCACTCTCCCCCTTCCCTTCTGCCAGGGATACAACATCAACAAGTCAGTACTGCTCTGTCACACCTTTCTCATCCCCTTCTCTCCCACTCTTCCCCTTCTCCAACTGCCAGGGATACAACATAGTGAATCAGTCTACTGTGTTACAATGTTCTCTCCCCTCTCTCCCACTCTTCCCTTTCTCCCCTCTCCCCCTTCTCCACTCTCTCCCCCCCTTCTCCATCTGCCAGGGATACATCAACGAGTCAGTACCGCTCTGTCACACCTTTCTCATCCCCCTTCTCCCTTCTCCCCTCTGTCACACCTTTCTCACCCCCCTTCTCCCCTCTGTCACACCTTTCTCACCCCCCTTCTCCCTTCTCCCCTCTGTCACACCTTTCTCACCCCCCTTCTCCCTTCTCCCCTCTGTCACACCTTTCTCACCCCCCCTCTCCCTTCTCCCCTCTGTTGCACCTTTCTCGCCCTCCTTCTCCCTTCTCCCCTCTGTTGCACCTTTCTCACCTCCCTTCTCCCCTCTGTCACACCTTTCTCCCCCCCCCCTCTCCCTTCTCCCCTCTGTTGCACCTTTCTCGCCCTCCTTCTCCCCTCTGTCACACCTTTCTCACCCCCCCTCTCCCTTCTCCCCTCTGTTGCACCTTTCTCACCTCCCTTCTCCCCTCTGTCACACCTTTCTCACCCCCCTTCTCCCTTCTCCGCTCTGTCACACCTTTCTCGCCCCCCTTTCTCCCACTCTCCCCATTTCTCCCACTCTTCCTCCTCCTCCCCTCTCTCTCCCTTCTCCAACTGCAAGGAATACAACATTGATGAATCAGTCCATTTTGTTACACCCTTCTCAACCCACTTTTTCCCCACTCTCCGCCTTCCCCCCTCTCCGCCTTCTCCAACTGCCAGGGATGCAACGTAGTGAATCAGTCTGCGGTGTTACAACTTTCTTTCCCCCTCTCTCTCCCACTCTCCCCCTTCTCCCCTCTCCGCCTTCTCCAACTGCCAGGGATGCAGCGTAGTGAATCAATCTGGGGTGTTACAACTTTCTCTCCCACTCTCCCCCTCCCTCCATCTCCCTTCTCCATCTGCCAGGGATACAACATTATGAATCAGTCCACTGTGTTACACTTTTCTCTCTCCCCTCTCTCCCCTCGCCCCTTCTCCCATTCCCACCATCTCCTCTTCTCCATCTGCCAGGGATACACCATTAACGAGTCAGTCTGCTCCATGACACATTTCTCACCCCCCCACCCCCTCTCTCTGCCATTCTTTCCCCCCTTCTCCCCTCTCCCTCTTCTCCCCTCTCCCCCCTTCTCCATCTGCCAGGGATACAACATCCAGTTGTTCCGTCGCATGTAACCCCTCTCCCACATCTCCCTTCTGTCCCTTCAACGACTGTAGTCAGCTCTGTTACACCTTTCTCACCCAGAAGTAAAGCACTGTGATGGGATGAACTTTTGAGGAGAGAAGCTCAGAGTGTGTTTTGTGTTTGTTCACGTATATAGTCAGTGCCAGCATGGGAACGCTCCGTCTTCCGTTAGTCACAGGTTGGTGAGGGTGGTGGTGGTGCAGATTGAGCGGAGACAACATTGAACATGACAGGCTGTGCACTGCACTGCCATTCATCCTGTTAGGTCCTGAGGTCTGCTGTACCTTAGCCCCTCTCTCACGCACACGCACGCACACACACGCACGCATGCACGCACAGCTGCACCACTGCTCACCAACAGTCCTATGTCACTATAATTATTATTATTATTGATACTTGTGTAGCACCCGTCTTTGATCAGAGACCAAATTCGGAGCAATTTACAAGTTAACACAGAATCATTGATTTTGCACAACAGGCTGCCTACATGTGTAGAGTCAAATGCCAGCTGACTTCAGGCATTCATCATTCGTTTCCTGTGTCATTCTGTCAGGTTTCAGTCACAAACACATGCTCTCATGCAAGAGTGGGACAACCCTTTTGTTGCCGTGGTACAATGGGTCCTTTCACATGCACAGTGAGCATGCTGCACATGGGATCTCAGTTTATCGTGTCATCTGCATGACTAGCGTCCAGACCACCACTCAAGGTCTAGTGGTACAATGGGTTCTTTCACATGCACTATGTGCATGCTGCACATGCGATCTCAGTTTATCGTGTCATCTGAATGACTAGCGTCCAGACCACCACTCAAGGTCTGCTGGTACAATGGGTTCTTTCACATGCACTGTGTGCATGCTGCACATGGGATCTCAGTTTATCGTGTCATCTGAATGACAAGCGTCCAGACCACCACTCAAGGTCTAGTGGAGAAGGGGAGAGAAAGAATTCTGGTGACTGTTGGATTTGATCCCAAACCCTCTAATGTGTTCTTGCTTCCTAGGTGGATGCGTTACTGCTAAGCCACCACTCCACACACACACACACACACACACACACACACACACACACACACACACACACACACATCCCACTACCATTCTGTGTGATAAACTTGCATCCTCACTGTGGTAGACACATTAACACGCTGGTCCCCGTCACCTAAGTGGAGATGAAGAGTTGAGGGGGGTGGAGTGGGAGGGAGGGGCTGTGTTCCTCAGGTAAGGTGTTCAGTGGTTGCCTTGGTGACTGATGGGGATGTACAGGTGGGTGCATGTTGCAGGGCCAAGCACCTGTTGAACAAGTGGGAGAACATGCGCCGTGCCTACCTGTACACCATGACCGCCAACCAGAGGCGTCTGATCAAACATCACAGCCAGGTAAATACAGGTGTCTGATCAAACATCACAGCCAGGTAAATAAAGGTGTCTGATCAAACATCACAGCCAGGTAAATAGTGTCTGATTAAACATCACAGCCAGGTAAATACAGGTATCTGATCAAACATCACAGCCAGGTAAATACAGGTATCTGATCAAATATCACAGCCAGGTAAATTGTGTCTGATCAAACATCACAGCCAGGTAAATACAGGTGTCTTATCAAACATCACAGCCATGTAAATACAGGTGTCTGATCAAACATCACAGCCAGGTAAATACAGGTGTCTGATCAAACATCACAGCCAGGTAAATGAAGGTGTCTTATCAAACATCACAGCCAGGTAAATACAGGTGTCTGATCAAACATCACAGCCAGGTAAATACAGGTGTCTGATCAAACATCACAGCCAGGTAAATACAGGTGTCTGATCAAACATCACAGCCAGGTAAATACAGGTGTCTGATCAAACATCACAGCCAGGTAAATAGTGTCTGATTAAACATCACAGCCAGGTAAATACAGGTATCTGATCAAACATCACAGCCAGGTAAATAAAGGTATCTGATCAAATATCACAGCCAGGTAAATAAGGTGTCTGATCAAACATCACAGCCTGGTAAATTGTGTCTGATCAAACATCACAGCCAGGTAAATACAGGTGTCTTATCAAACATCACAGCCATGTAAATACAGGTGTCTGATCAAACATCACAGCCAGGTAAATACAGGTGTCTGATCAAACATCACAGCCAGGTAAATACAGGTGTCTGATCAAACATCACAGCCAGGTAAATGAAGGTGTCTTATCAAACATCACAGCCAGGTAAATTGTGTCTGATCAAACATCACAGCCAGGTAAATACAGGTGTCTGATCAAATATCACAGCCAGGTAAATTGTGTCTGATCAAACGTCACAGCCAGGTAAATACAGGTGTCTGATCAAGCATCACAGCCAGGTAAATACAGGTGTCTGATCAAACATCACAGCCACGTAAATACAGGTGTCTGATCAAATATCACAGCCAGGTAAATACAGGTGTCTGATCAAACATCACAGCCAGGTAAATACAGGTGTCTGATCAAACATCACAGCCAGGTAAATACAGGTGTCTGATCAAACATCACAGCCAGGTAAATACAGGTGTCTGATCAAACATCACAGCCAGGTAAATAGTGTCTGATTAAACATCACAGCCAGGTAAATACAGGTATCTGATCAAACATCACAGCCAGGTAAATAAAGGTATCTGATCAAATATCACAGCCAGGTAAATTGTGTCTGATCAAACATCACAGCCAGGTAAATACAGGTGTCTGATCAAACATCACAGCCAGGTAAATGAAGGTGTCTTATCAAACATCACAGCCAGGTAAATTGTGTCTGATCAAATATCACAGCCAGGTAAATACAGGTATCTGATCAAACATCACAGCCAGGTAAATACAGGTGTCTGATCAAACATCACAGCCAGGTAAATGAAGGTGTCTTATCAAACATCACAGCCAGGTAAATTGTGTCTGATCAAACATCACAGCCAGGTAAATACAGGTGTCTGATCAAACATCACAGCCAGGTAAATACAGGTGTCTTATCAAACATCACAGCCAGGTAAATTGTGTCTGATCAAACATCACAACCACGTAAATACAGGTGTCTGATCAAATATCACAGCCAGGTAAATACAGGCATCTGATCAAACATCACAGCCAGGTAAATTGTGTCTGATTAAACATCACAGCCAGGTAAATACAGGTGTCTGATCAAACATCACAGCCAGGTAAATACAGGTGTCTTATCAAACATCACAGCCAGGCAAATTGTGTCTGATCAAACATCACAACCACGTAAATACAGGTGTCTGATCAAATATCACAGCCAGGTAAATACAGGTATCTGATCAAACATCACAGCCAGGTAAATTGTGTCTGATCAAACATCACAGCCAGGTAAATGAAGGTGTTTGCCTAGTTGTCAAGCAGGTGTGTGTTTGATAATGATAAAATGCAGGCTTATATAGCACAGTACCCCATCTCAGATGGGGATAACCGCGCTTTGCAATAAAATATACAGATTAAAGACTGACGTAAAATATGTACAAAGTCAACACAGTCTCACATGATACTGGCTAAAATATACATATGTAAGACTAAGAGACATAAAAATATGTAAATCAACACAGGCACCATTACAGTCTCAAATCACAAAGGCACAAATCACAGCAAAGCAAAGCAAATCACATTCATGATTGTCATAATGAATGAAAATATAAAATAAAATAGGAACTGGGCATCACCAAAAACACTAAAATCATCACAAATGCATACAAATCAACACAACGAGCACATCCAGCAATAAAATCACTGCAAGCATATGCAGACGGAAAAAAAAGTTTCAGTGAGAAAAGTACAGTTTGAAAAGATACGTTTTGAGTGCTCTCTTAAATGCAAGTGTTTGGATGTAACAGAGGTGTGAGGGTAGTGAATTCCACTGTTTAGGTGCAACAATAGAAAAGGAACATTCACCATAATTTTTTGTACATAACTTTGGATTAGACAGTATGCGCTTGTCATTTGAAGAACAGAGTTGTCTGGGTGGTGAATAGACAGAAAGTAGATCCGAAAGATAGGACAAGAATCAGTGAAGACATTGTGACAAAGGACTGAGAGTTTGTATTGTATTTGTGCTTGAATGGGGAGCCAGTGAAGGGAAGTGAGTATGGGGAGTGATGTGTCAACGTTTCTTTGCTTTGAGATTGTCGTGCTGCAGAATTTTGAACTTTTTGTAAGTTTGTCAACACAGTGTTTGGGGCAGCCAGCAAGAAGAGCGTTTCCATAATCTAATCTAGATAGAACAAAAGAACCATATAAAGAATCGCATATAGACATCCAGCCTCTGTGTTTGTGTGTGTGTGTGTGTGTGTGTGTATGCACATGTGACAGAGGGGCACAAAGCCAGTGTATGTAGATAGATAGGAAAAACAAATAAAACTACACGCAGGAAAAAATACAAAAAAAATGGGTGGCGCTGTAGTGTAGCGACGCGCTCTCCCTGGGGAGAGCAGCCCGAATTTCACCCAGAGAAATCTGATGTGATAAAAAGAAATACAAATACAAATACAAAAATATGTCATTGAGAGAGAAAAATAAGTTACCCTCGTTGTTTCCATGTACACTGTGTTTAATGTTTATTGAAAAAAAATTACTTTCCAAGTATACATCTGCATTTTAAGTCTTTATTTTTCTCATGAGCAAGTAGCCTGTGTTAGTATGCACAGTGTTTGTTGTCGTGAGCAGTAAAAGATGATTGACTGTGTATTGTCCTGAGCAGTAAAAGATTGATTATGTGTTGTCATGAGCAGTAAAAAATTGACTGATGTGTGTTGTCCTGAGCAGTAAAAGATTATTGACTGTGTATTTTCATGAGCAGTAAAAGATGTGATGTCCTGAGCAAGAAAAAATTAATGTGTGTTGTCCTGAGCAGTAAAAGACTGACTTTGTGTTGTCCTGAGCAGTAAAAAATTAAATGTGTTGTCCTGAGCAGTGAAAGATTGACTATGTGTTGTCCTGAGCATTAAAAGGTTGCCAGTGTGTTGTCCTGAGCAGTAAAAGATTGACTGAGTGTTGTCCTGAGAAGTAAAAGATCGACATGAGCGTTGTCCTGAGAAGAAAAAGATCGACATGAGCGTTGTCCTGAGAAGAAAAAGACTGACTGACTGTGTTGTCCTGAGCAGTAAAAGGTTGCCTGTGTGTTGTCCTGTGGAGTAAAAGATTGAGTGTTTTCCTGAGCAGTGAAAGATTGATTGTTGTTGTCCTGAGCAGCAAAAGGTTGCCTGTGTGTTGTCCTGTGGAGTAAAAGATTGAGTGTTTTCCTGAGCAGTGAAAGATTGACTGTGTGTTGTCCTGAGCAGTAAAAGGTTGCCTGTGTGTTGTCCTGAGCAGTGAAAGATTGACTGAGTGTTGTCCTGAGAAGTAAAGATTGACTGTTGTTGTCCTGAGCAGTAAAAGATTGACTTATACATGCTGTCCTGAGCAGGCGTGAATATCTTTTTGCCATTATTTTTAATGGACTTCTTAGCATTACATTTGTTTCTCTTTGATTGATGTGTGTTGTCTTGAGCAGTAAAAGATTAATGTTTGTTGTCCTGAGCAGTAAAAGATTGATGTGTGTTGCCCTGAGCCATTAAAGATTGACTGATATGTTTTGACCTGAGCAGTTAAAGATTGATATGTGTTGACCTGAGCAGTAAAAGATTGACTGATACTTGTTGACCTGAGCAGTAAATGATTGACAGTGTTGTCCTGAGCAGTAAAAGATTGATGTGTGTTGTCCTGAGCCATTAAAGATTGACTGATATGTTTTGACCTGAGCAGTAAAAGATTGACTGATATGTGTTGACCTGAGCAGTAAAAGATTGACAGTGTTGTCCTGAGCAGTAAAAGATTGACTGTGTTGTCCTGAGCAGTAAAAGATTGACTGTGTGTTGTCCTGAGCCAGTAAAAGATTGACATGAGTGTTGTCCTGAGCCAGTAAAAGATCGACTTATATGTGTTGTCCTGAGCAGTAAAGGATTGACAGTGTAAGAGATTGACTGTGTGTTGTCCTGAGCCAGTAAAAGATTGACTTATATGTGTTGTCCTGAGCAGTAAAAGACTGACTTTGTGTTGTCCTGAGCAGTAAAAGATTGACAGTGTAAGAGATTGACTGTGTGTTGTCCTGAGCAGTAAAAGATTGACTGTGTTGTCCTGAGCAGTAAAAGATTGACTATGTGTTGTCCTGAGCAGTTAAAGATTAAATGTGTTGTCCTGAGCAGTAAATGATTGACAGATATGTTTTATCCTGAGCAGTAAGAGATTGATGTGTGTTGTCCTGAGCAGTAAAAGATTGACCTGTGATGTCCTTAGAAGTAAAAGATTGACTGGTATGTGTTGTTCTGAGCGGTAAAAGATTGACTGAAAATGTGTTGTTCTGAGCAGTAAAAGATTGACTGATATGTGTTGATCTGAGCAGTAAAGACTGATACATGTCCTGAGCAGGTGTGACTATCTTTTTGACAGTATTTTGATGGACCTTTTAGCATTACTTTGGGTCCTCTTTGACGGGCTCCCAGCCCTTCGCATTTTTGCTGGGCTGTAATCAGCATGATCTGATTTGTGTGTGCAGGTGTTGTTTGCTGAAGAGGTCCGACGGAACTTTGGCTTTGATCTGTCCAAGGTGTTTTCAGCCACGACACTAGAGGATCTGGATAAACACTTCTCCTGGTCAGTTCTGGATGTGCGTGTGGTGGGTGGGGGGGATGGGTTATGTTTGTGTGCGGGAGGTGTGGGGAACATGTGCATGTGGGGAGAGGGGTGTGGGGCGGTATGTAGGTGTGTGTGGAAGGATGTGGATGTGTGAGGGGGATGTGTGTGTGTGGAAGGATGTGGGGAGGATGTTGGGGGGGGGGGGAGAATGTCGGGATGGGGGCGGGGGGGGTGATAGGGGTGTGGGGAGGGTTGTTGGAAGGTATGGGTGTGTGGGAGGGGTACAGGGGGGTTTGTGGGTGGGTTGGGGGGGGTTTCTGGCATTGACCTAGAATGGCTGTGTGAGGAAGAGGGTGGTAGGTGAATGGGTGGTGTGGTCAAGAGATATGGCCTTGCAGGATTCGTGAGATGAGGGTATTGAGTGTATGTGTGTGAGCATGCATATCTCTATCTGTCTGTCCATCTATCTAGCTATGTTCTCTGTATGTGTCTCTCTTTATGTGCGTGCACACACGCACACACACACACGCATGCATCCACACCCACCCACACACACACACACACACACACACACACACACACACACACATGCACACACACACAGGAGATGTCAGGACTACTACAGTAAACAAACCTCAAATCCTCCCGGTCACATGGTCAGCATATTACTGTCAAATGTGGTTAAATATTATAGATAGATTCTGCATGGACAGTTTCATTATCCAAAAGGGGGGGGGGAATGGGAGGGGAAGAACATGATTTGATGATTTGGATACTTACATCCTGTCAGAGACCAAGCTCTAAGCGCTTTGCAAGCACGGAATCATTTGAACAACAGGCAGCCTACCTGGGTAGAGCCGACTGACAGCACTCATCATTCATTCCCTGTGTCATTCAATCAGGTTTCAGTCATGCACTCATATACTCTTACAGACAGGTGGCATTTTTTTTTTTTTTTTACATGTATGGCCATTATATTGTTTATTTACACTGCCATGTAGGCAGCCATCACATTCAGGGTGTGCATGCTGGGTATGTCCTTGTTTCCATAACCCAACGAACACTGACATGGATTTCAGGATCTTTAACGTGCGTGTTTGATCTTCTACCACGCGTATACACACGAAGGGGATTCAGGCACTAGCAGGTCTGCACACGTGTTGACCTGGGAGATCGGAAAAATTCTCCACCCTTTAGCCACCAGGCACCGTTACTGAGATTCAAACCTGGGACCCTCACATTGAAAGTCCAACACTTTAACCACTCTGCTGTTGCGCCCGTCGTGGGATATGAAGAGACGTTCAGTGACAGGACAGTCTTTCCTGCAGCTCAGGGGAGTGCAGTGGGTCACAGCTCAGGGGAGAGAATCAGGCCAGCCAGGGGGTGCAGGGTTGGGGTGGGTGGGTGTCACCCACGGACCTGGACCGTTTGACTTGTAGCTGTGCTAATTGTTGCTCTGCCTCACACTGTCAGCTAGTTTGTGTGTGCATGTGTGTGTGTGTATTTGTGTGTATGTGTGTGTGTGTGGTGTGTGTGTGTGTGTGTGTGTTGCAGCAAGTTGCAAGGATACACTGATGTGGTAGAGTACTACGAACGTCACAGTTGCAGTAATTACATTGCCAATGTAAGTCCCCCCTTTTTGGCGTCAATCATCTCTGACCCCTCATCGGTGTGAACCCTCATTTTCCTCACCAGTAGTGTAAACCTTCACTGTCCCCGTCAGTGTGTAAATCCTTTCCTTGGTGTAAATCCTTACTCTCCTCAACAGTGCAGACTGTCATCAGTGTAAACCCTTATTTTCAGTGTAATTCCTCACTGTCCTCATCCATGTAAATCATCACAACCTCATTATCGGTGTAAATCCTCACCACATCCTACATATGTGTACATGTGTGTGTGTGTGTGTTACTCAGATCAACATACCTCTAGTTTTGACATGTACACTTGTGCATGTTATTCAGACCGACATGCCTCGTGTGTATGTGTGTGTGTGTTATTCAGATCAACATGCATCTTGTTTTCATATGTACATGTGTGTCAATCAGATCAGCATATCTGTAGTTGTGACATGTATACATGTGTATTGTTTAGATCCACATAGCTCTAGTTACAACATGTATATATGTGTGTGTTTGTGTAATTCAGATCAACATACTTCTGGTTTTGACATGTACATGCGTGAATGTTATACAGATCAACATATCTGTAGTTTTGACATGTACATGTTTGTGTGTATGTGTTATTCAGATTGACATACCTCTAGTTTTGACATGTACATATGTGTGTGTTATTCAGATCAATGTACTTCAAATTTTGACATATACATGTGTGTGTGTGTGTGTTATTCAGATCAACATACTTCTAGTTTCGACATGAATGTGTGTGTGTGTTATTCATATCAACATATCTCAAATTTTGACATGTACACATGTGCACATGTGTGTGTATGTGTCTCATTCAGATCGACATACCTCTGGTTTTGCTGAATTCGGAGGACGACCCCATCGTTCCTACCCAGCTCTTCAGACACGCTCGCAGTTACGCAGGTAATGGTCAGACGGACGCTGGTCACTTGTAGAGGGTGTACAGTTTGACAGAGCACTGACCACATGTCTCCCATGTGTGTTTGGTCCTGTCCCTCAGTAAACAAGATTTCATTTCCACACACACTGTTACTGTTTATACTGTCAGTATAAGGGCCTTCCGCTTGCAATATTTTGATGATGGTAATTGGGGTGAAACGCTGTTAACGTCGTCTCTTTCGCCGTTCATATGGAAAGAGTTAACTTGTGTATATTTTGGTGAATCACAAATGCGCATGCGGTTCTCGCTAAAAATAACCAGAGAACCCTGATGAAACTCTGACAAAAGCAGGCCTCCACACCCTCCCTATTGTATTTCACACAATTGTGTGTGTGTGTGTGTGTTCAGAGAGCCACGACCAGGCGCTGTTTGTCACCACCAAACACGGGGGCCACCTGGGTTACTTTGAGCGCGGCCTGCTCCACCCCCACCCCACGTCCTGGATGGATCGCTTCGTGTGTCAGCTGGCCTCCGCCATCGTGGCCTTCACCCAACAGCAGCAGCAGCGCCCCCTGGAGGCTGTCACACCCTCACCCTCGCCTGAGACTGTCTGCCCTCCGTCTCTCAAGGTGTGTGAGTGGGTGTGAGGGGAGTGGTGGCAGAGGGGTTTGAGAGAGGTGTTGTATTTTATTGTATTATATTGTATTATAGATATACATATCGGCCTCCTTCCATCTTGAGAGACGATGGCTGCACCAGAAATTTAGTCACTGCTGGGCGTTGCACTTCCTGCTGTGGCTTTGTAGACTGATGCTGGAGTGGTAATCTCTACTGCATGTGGGACAGATATAGGCAGATTCTGCTTGGTTTACAGAATTTGTATTGTATTACTCCCCACGAAAACAGAGTATGACTACCAACATGGCGGGGGTAGAAGACGGTCATACATGTAAAAGCCCGCTTGTGTATACGAGTGAATGTGGGAATGAAGAAGTATTGTATTACTCTTTTAGTCACAATAGGGTTTTTTTGGGGGGGGTTTGTTGTGTTTTTTTTTGCTGCCCTATCATATGCGCCATTTCTGTGGCATTACTCCCACACTGCTCATTTAGATTCCCCCATACATGCCCACACCTGGGTTCATCCGTCACAGTTCCAGTGTCGGCATTCCGCAGGGAACCATTGATGTTAGGTCGCCAGGAGGCCACACACCAGAGGAGACCCTGCACTGCTGCTGAGTCACTTCGGTGGTGTTCAGTGGTGCCTGTTCTGATTTATCATACTTAGGACACCACCTACTAAGCCCCCTTCTAACGACAATAATGGCTAAGCCGCAGAGCCAGACTGAGTGAGCGTCCCTCCCAGAGTGGAGACCACCACCAAGTCCCTCAAACAACAGCCCCCCATGAATCTGCCGACACTGAAGACATTGACAGGACTCACCCCAAGCACAGAAGTGGAGGAGTATCGAAACTGAGGTCACCATGAGAGCAGGGCATGAAAGGCCACAGACTTTGAGACTGTTTTGTTTTATATTGATGATGATGAAGGAGGGGGAGGAGGAGGATGACGATGTTGCTGTGGAGGTCCATTTTGGTTTGGGACTGCGTGACAAGGCTGTACTCTATGCTTTCTGTCATAATGATATCCCGGCATTAACCAGGCGCAAGAGATACAGACACTCGCAGTGATGGTCAGGTAATTAGAGCAACACACCCAAAGACGCATCCTTGATGTGGATGACACTCGACTGTGTGGTCCCAGTCTCCCCATTAAAGCCCACACCACACGCAACTCTGGGTGGGAGCCGGCCACGGGCCGAAAATCCCACCCTCGCTGGGATTCGAACCCGTGTCCTCCCAGCCGTCAGTCCACGACGCTAACCACTTCGCCACAGCGACTGGTACACCAGATTTCTGTGTCTGTAAATTGGGCTGCTCTTCCCCAGTGAGAGCGCGTCACTACGGTGAGAGCGCCACCTGAATTTTTGTACTTTTTTTTCTGCCTGCAAGTGCATCTGTTTTCCTGTCAAGGTGGAGTTTTCCACAGAATTTTGCCAGGGACAGCCCTTATGTTGCCATGGGTTCTTTTAGTTTTACATGCGGCAAGTGCATGCTGCACACAAGAACACTGGTTTATTTCATCTTATCTGAATGACTAGAGTCCAGGCCACCTCTCAAGGTCTAGTGAAGGGGAGTGGGGGAGAAAAGAGTGGCAAGTGTGGGGATGGAGGTCAAGGGTGAACAGAGGATGTGGGGATGGGGGTGGGGGATAAAGGTTAGTGGACAGGATGCCTAGTGCTGTGCCATTCTGTGGATTTCAGTGGGGAGATCATCCTTTTTTTTTTTCTTTTCTTTTCTGTTTATTTTTTAGGGGGGATTGGGGGTGGGGGGGGGCAACTGGAGGGTGGGGGAGGTGCATAGGTGGGTGTGTAGGGGAAGAAATACATTTTCATACACAGACACAGTCACATCTGTCAGTGTGGTTTTGTAACAGCTGTCTGTGGTTTTGTTACAGCTGTCAGTGTGGTTTTGTAACAGCTGTCAGTGTGGTCTTGTAACAGCTGTCAGTGTGGTTTTGTAACAGCTGTCAGTGTGGTCTTGTAACAGCTGTCTGTGGTTTTGTAACAGCTGTCAGTGTGGTTTTGTTTTGTAACAGCTGTCAGTGTGGTTTTGTTTTGTAACAGCTGTCTGTGGTTTTGTTACAGCTGTCAGTGTGGTTTTGTGTTTTGTAACAGCTGTCAGTGTGGTCTTGTAACAGCTGTCAGTGTGGTTTTGTAACAGCTGTCAGTGTGGTCTTGTAACAGCTGTCAGTGGTTTTGTAACAGCTGTCAGTGTGGTCTTGTAACAGCTGTCAGTGTGGTTTTGTAACAGCTGTCAGTGTGGTCTTGTAACAGCTGTCAGTGTGGTTTTGTGTTTTGTAACAGCTGTCAGTATGATCTTGTAACAGCTGTCAGTGCGTTTTGTTGTTGTTTTTGTAACAGCTGAAAGTGTCAACGTTTCAACAGACCCTCCAGCAATACAGGTGTCCCCCCAACCCCTAACCCCCTCCCTCAACTCTGCGTGCAGACAAACAAGTGGCTGGAATCACCCGGCGGAGGATCTGATCCCCCCTTGACAGAGCGGCCCCTGGAGGAAAGCGCGGACCTGTCTGCAGGGGAGGGAACGTCCCTGCGACAGAGGAAAGGCCAGCGCGCCGGCACTGGGAAAGCAGGGGCCATGCCCCCCACCTCCAGCGAGGAAGACGTGACTGGAGGAGAGGAGGATGCTGCTGGCAGTTTACGTGGGTGGGACAGCGGGCAGGTTGGCGTCGGGGAGGGGAAGGCATGCCTGGACAATGGTCCAGTTGATGTGGGGGAGGGGAAGGCATGTGTGGACAGTGGTCCAGTTGGTGTGGGGGAGGGGAAGGCGTGTGTGGACAATGGTCCAGTTTGTGTGGGGGAGAGTAAGGCGTGTGTGTTGGAGGACAGAGGGCAGGTTGGTGTGGGGGAGGGGAAGGTGTGTGTGGACAGTGGTCCAGTTGGTGTGGGGGAGGGGAAGGCGTGTGTGGAGGAGGACAGCGATCAGTGTCAGGTTGGTGTGGGGGAGGGGAAGGCGTGTGTGGACAATGGTCCAGTTGGTGTGGGGGAGGGGAAGGTGTGTGTGGACAGTGGTCCAGTTGGTGTGGGGGAGGGGAAGGTGTGTGTGGAGGAGGACAGCGGTCAGGTTGGTGTGGGGGAGGGGAAGGCGTGTGTGGTGGACAGCGCTCAGTGTCAGGTTGGTGTGGGGGAGGGGAAGGCGTGTGTGCAGGAGGACAGAGGTCAGGTTGGTGTGGGGGAGGGGAAGGGGTGTGTGGTGGACGGCACTGCCTGTCTGTCAGACCTGGCCTCTGCCAACAGTGCCATGTCCTGATCGAAGTCTTCTCTTTGTCCCCCCTCTGTCCTCTCTCTCTCTGTACTCTTTCTCTGTCTGTCCTCTTTGTTCTCTTTATCTCTGTCCTCTCTTTCTGTCTCTCTCTGTTTCTCTCTCTCTCTCTCTCTCTGTTTCTGTCTCTCTCTGTGTCTGTCTCTGTTATCTCTCTCTCTCTCTCTGTCCTCTCTATGTGTCTCTTTCCGTCCTCTTTCTCTGTCTGTCTATCACTCTGTCTCTCAGTCTGTCTCTGTCCTTGTCTGTGTGTCTTTTCCATCCCTCCTCCACTTTTCCTCGCATTTCTGTCTGTCTTCATTAACATTCTTTCTATCCGCGACTCACAACTTTTGTTGTTGTCATTGTTCACAATCGTTTTTCAAGACAGAACAGAGTAGATTTTTGTCTGTTCTGGTTTTCTTTGTTATTGTTTTTTTTTGCGGGGGGGTGGGGGTGGGGTTTGTTCGTTTGTTTGTTTGTTTTTTTATGTGTGTGACAATTTTTCTTCCCGAAGATGAGCCATCCTTTGGCAGTGGGACTGTTTCTCCTGTGGCTGTGCATGGTTTTCTGGGTGTGCGCCGAGCGTTTCGAGGTGTCGAGGTCGTCACGCTCCCTTGGTCTGCCCAGTAGACCTGGCTCTGAAGGCTTTGGAATGGGACTTTGGCCTCTTGTTCGTCAGGCCGCCCTGTCGACAGCGACGAGCCCAGTGTCTTTCAATCACCCTCATTTCGGTCCCAGGGTGGGGGGGGGTTGGTGAGGGGGGGTTGGGGGGGAGGGGGGTGGTCTAGCATTTAAGATCTCAGCACAACAATCCCTTGCCTTGCGAGACGGGTTGAGCCACTGCTGTTACTGCTAGTTGTAGCAGTGCTGCTACCACTACCTTTTTTTTTTTTTACTTATTTATTGATCATGTTTAATTTTTAACATGTTAAGGGGATACAATACAAGTTGTTGTGAAGCATTGCTTGGTGCCAGGTGAAGGCCTCAGTCCATCTGTTGACAGCTGCGGTGCTGTACATGTTGGCTGGTTGGTGTGGGACAGGTGTGAAAGTTGCTGTGGAGCAGGTGTGACGGTTGGCATGGAACAGGTGTGAAAGTTTTTGCGAAACAAGCGTTGAACAGATGTAACAGTTGGCGTGGAACAGGTGTTAAAGTTGGCGTAAAAACGGTTGTCACAGTTGGAGTGGAATTGGTGTGAAAGGTGAAAAAGGCGTAAAAGTTGGCGTGCAGCAGGTGTGACAAATGGGCGTGCAACAGGTGCAAAAGGTGGAACAGTGTAAAAGTTGGCGCAAAGCAGGAATGAAAGTTGGCATGGAACAGGTGGGGAAAGCGGAACAGGTTGTGGAAGTTGGCATGAAACAGGAGTAAAAGTTGGCATTGAGCAGGTGTGCAATGTGGAACAGGTGTGACAGTTGGCATTGAGCAGGTGTGCAATGTGGAACAGGTGTGACAGTTGGCATTGAGCAGGTGTGCAATGTGGAACAGGTGTGACAGTTGGCATTGAGCAGGTGTGCAATGTGGAACAGGTGTGACAGTTGGCATTGAGCAGGTGTGCAATGTGGAACAGGTGTGACAGTTGGCATTGAGCAGGTGTGCAATGTGGAACAGGTGTGACAGTTGGCATTGAGCAGGTGTGCAATGTGGAACAGGTGTGACAGTTGGCATTGAGCAGGTGTGCAAGGTGGAACAGGTGTGACAGTTGGCATTGAGCAGGTGTGCAATGTGGAACAGGTGTGACAGTTGGCATTGAGCAGGCGTGCAATGTGGAACAGGTGTGACAGTTGGCATTGAGCAGGTGTTCGATGTGGAACAGGTGTGACAGTTGGCATTGAGCAGGTGTGCAATGTGGAACAGGTGTGACAGTTGGCATTGAGCAGGTGTGCAATGTGCAAACAGGTGTGACAGTTGGCGTTGAGCAGGTGTGCAGTGTGGAACAGGTGTGACAGTTGGCGTTGAGCAGGTGTGCAATGTAGAACAGGTGTGACAGTTGGCGTTGAGCAGGTGTGCAAGGTGGAACAGGTGTGACAGTTGGCGTTGAGCAGGTGTGCAATGTGGAACAGGTGTGACAGTTGGCTTTGAGCAGGTGTGCAATGTGGAACAGGTGTGACAGTTGGCGTTGAGCAGGTGTGCAATGTAGAACAGGTGTGACAGTTGGCGTTGAGCAGGTGTGCAATGTGGAACAGGTGTCACAGTTGGCGTTGAGCAGGTGTGCAGTGTGGAACAGGTGTGACAGTTGGTGTTGAGCAGGTGTGCAAGGTGGAACAGGTGTGACAGTTGGCGTTGAGCAGGTGTGCAGTGTGGAACAGGTGTGACAGTTGGCGTTGAGCAGGTGTGCAAGGTGGAACAGGTGTGACAGTTGGCGTTGAGCAGGTGTGCAATGTGGAACAGGTGTGACAGTTGGCGTTGAGCAGGTGTGCAATGTGGAACAGGTGTGACAGTTGGCGTTGAGCAGGTGTGCAGTGTGGAACAGGTGTGACAGTTGGCGTTGAGCAGGTGTGCAAGGTGGAACAGGTGTGACAGTTGGCGTTGAGCAGGTGTGCAATGTGGAACAGGTGTGACAGTTGGCGTTGAGCAGGTGTGCAATGTGGAACAGGTGTGACAGTTGGCGTTGAGCAGGTGTGCAGTGTGGAACAGGTGTGACAGTTGGCGTTGAGCAGGTGTGCAAGGTGGAACAGGTGTGACAGTTGGCGTTGAGCAGGTGTGCAAGGTGGAACAGGTGTGACAGTTGGCATTGAGCAGGTGTGCAATGTGGAACAGGTGTGACAGTTGGCATTGAGCAGGTGTGCAAGGTGGAACAGGTGTGACAGTTGGCATTGAGCAGGTGTGCAAGGTGGAACAGGTGTGACAGTTGGCGTTGAGCAGGTGTGCAATGTGGAACAGGTGTGACAATTGGCATTGAGCAGGTGTGAAAGGTGGAACAGGTGTGACAGTTGGCGTTGAGCCGGTGTAAAAGGTGGAACAGGTTTGACAATTGGCATTGAGCAGGTGTGCAAGGTGGAACAGGTGTGACAGTTGGTGTTGAGCAGGTGTGAAAGGTGGAGCAGGTGTGACAGTTGGTGTGGAAACAGGTGTGAAAGTGAAGCCATGAAGCTGCCAGCTTCCCCGAGGGAAGCGTGAGAACGGTGCTGTGCTAGACGCATGTTCATCACTGTGGAGGAAACGAGAGTGTTTTGAAAGTTGACCGTGGCTCAGTGGTGGAGGAGGAGTGGAGCTAAGTATAGCTTTGAACAGTGAAGAGGTGCTGTGGCAGAATCAGCTGGGTGTGGGTCTTCCGACCCAGTGTTCACCAGTGATGAGGGTTCGAGGCCCCCGTTTCAGTATGGTGTCGTGTCCTTTGGGAAGGGTAGTTTACTCCGATTTTCCTCTCTCCGCCCAGGTGTGAATGGATTCCGGACTTGAGGTTTGGGGAAGGTTAAAGATATAGAAGGAGAGGGGAGGGAATGGGCCCTGCCTTCCTGTGCCGAGCCCTGGACACAGTGGATATGAATTCACTGCCCTTACGGACTTAGATTAAGGTTATGGGGCCTTTAACCTTCTTTTTCTTTTTTAATTTTGAACTGGGTGGGTCAGCGTGTGGGAGGTGGCCAGCCACCTCTTCACACGTACACACACACACACACACACACACACACATACGCAAACACACACACACAATACACACACACACACACACAACACACACACACAATACACACACACATGCACACACACACACACAGTACACACACATACACAAACACACACACACACACACACACACACACACACACACACACACAATACACACACACATGCACACACACACACACAGTACACACACACACACACACACAATGCACACACACACACACAAACACACAATACACACACACACAACACACACACACACACACACACACACACACACACACACACACACATAAGGAGAGTGAGTTTGTTTCCATGTCAGTGAGAGTCAAGGAGGCATCAGAGCCTGCAGGCTGATCCATACAGGCTTCACCACAGGTGTACTGGGTCCTGCCTGGCCTGGAGATTAAGCGACATAGCCAGTGTGTGTTACTTGGTCATGGTGACTGTGCGTCATTGTGCCCCACACCTGTTGGGATCCCATAGTGTCTTTCGTGTCTCTGGTGTTTTAACTCATTTTTACCCCACACAGCTGCATGCCTGCTACAACTCCCCTGGACCACAACAGTAAAAAAAAAAAATTAGGGTGGTTCACTGAAACGCTGAAAATTGTTTATTTAATCAGTCAAACAAATCTTCGTTTTCATGCTTCCGCAGTCTGTTAACAGCTCAGTTTTGGACACCAACTGTACCACGCAAGAATAAGCGAACTCAGAATAGTATATTGGTATGAGAGAATGCTCGTACCAGGTCCACAGGGGTAAGTAATTATGGTAACGACATAACTCACATCTGGAGTAGAATGAGTTGCTGTCGTTACTTATTTGTTTTGTTCCATTCAATGATGTTTTGTACAAACGTAAGGCAGGAATCTAAAGGCATAAACCAGCTGCTTTGGGTTTATCGGAGGTCAGGCATATGCTTCTGTTTTTTCTTCAGGTTTTTTTTCTCTTTTTGTTCTTTTTCAATTTAACTCTTTTACCACCAAGTTTCAATGTGAAAAACACTCCCCAGTGCCGAAAAAAAATTAGACTTGGTGCTCTCAGTCACAGGCTTTTGGTTTTTGTCAGAACAACATGATGGACTTGTTCACTTTAAACTCCATCAGGGGGCAAAGGTTTAGTCATTGTTCTATTGGCGGGGGAAACTGGTTGCAGCTGTCAAACTTTGTTACAATGTGACAAATGGTCATAGCAACATGACTCCTTGATGTCAACTAAAGTCGCCTATGGCAGTTCACTGTCTGGCTGACTAAAGTCGCCTATGGTGGTGATAGAGTTAACATGACCCCTAGATGTCAACTAAAGTCTCCTATGGCATTGCACTGTCAGGCCATCTTATCAAAATGACCCCATGATGTCGACTAAAGTCACCTATGGCAGTGCACTGTCCAGTCAACTAAAGTCACCAGTGGCAGTGAAACAGGTAGCATGAACGTGATCCCTAGATGTCTACTAATGTCTCCTGTGGCAGTGAAAGAGTTAACATAACCCCTAGATGTCTGCTAAAGTATCCTATGGCAGTGAAAGAGTTAACATAACCCCTAGATGTCGACAGAAGTCTCCAGTGGCCAACTTAAGTCACCTATACTGGTGAAAGACTTGAAGCAGATGTGGTGAAGCATATATGGCTCAGTCTGCACACACCGACGCCTCCTTAGAAGTGAAACTGTGATGACTGTAGTGTTCAGCTTATGTATTGCCATATATAGAATGCGACATACAAGTACATACAGCCGTGGGCTTTCTGTTACTTCATCATCAAAGCGGCTTCCGACCCACGTCCAACATCTTTTTGTTGTTGTGGTCTTTTGTCTGGATCTGGTCACTGTGCAGATGTGTTGTCCCTTTTTTTTTCTTTTTTTTCTTTTTCAATACCTTGTCATCGTCTTGCCGATGGGGATATTTTCTCTCTCTTTTTTTTAGAATATGTTGTCATTGTCTGCCAGCGTGAAGCATTTTTCTTTTGATTACTGATGTGTAGCACTGTTGCGGGGTTGTTGTTTTTTTGTTTGTTTGTTTGTTGTTTTTTTTGGGGGGTGGGGGGGGTTAGTGTGTCATTGTCTACCATTTTGTAGCATTTTTCCTTTTTTTTTTTTTTTTTTTTTTTTTTTTTTTTTTTTTTTTTTTTTTTTTTTTTTTTTTTTTTTTAATGTGTCATTGTCTACTGATGTGTAGCACTTCTTTTTTAGTGTGTCATTGTCTGCCTATGTGTAGCATATTTTCTCTTTTTTTCAAACTTGTCATTGTCTGCCGATGTGTAACATTTTTCTTCTTTTTTTTTTCTTTTTTTTAACATATCTTTGCCTGCTGATGTCTTGCTTTTTTTAAAAAAAAATTTTAACATGCCATTTTTTTGCCAATGTTTGAAATTTCTTCTTTTTTTTTAACATATCATTGTCCACCAGTGTGCAGCATTCTTCTGGTTTTTAAGTGTGTCATTGTCTGCCGATGTGTTGCATTTTTTTTTCGTTTTAAACATGTCAGTTGTCATTGTCTGCCAGTGTGTAGCATTTTTCTTTTTTGTCTGCTGATGTGTAGCGGTTTTTTGTTTTTTTTATTTTTATATACATGTCATTGGTGGGTAGATGTGCAGCATTTTTCTTCTTTTTTTTTCATGCATTTCATTTCTGCTGATGTGTACCATTTTTCTTTCCTTTTTAATGTGTCATTGTCTGCCATTGTGTTGCATTTTTTTACTTTCAAATGTGTTATTTTCTGCCCATGTGTTGCATATTTCTTTTTTAAAACTTGTCTGCCTATGTGTTGCACGTTTCTTTTAAAAGTCTGTCACTGTCTGCCAATGTGTAGCAATTTTCTCATCTTAAAAGTGCCATTGTCACCCGCTGTATAGCATTTTTCTTTTTTCTTTTTAAACATGTCATTGTCTGCCAATGTGTAGCATTTTTCTTTTCTTGAAATATATCATTGTCTGCTGATGTGCAGCATTCTGTTGTTTTTTTTTAAACATGTCATTGTCTGCTGATAGTAGCTTTTCTTTTAAATGTGCCATTGTATGCCATGTTTCACATTTTACTTTTTTAAAATGTGTCATTATCTACTTATGTGTTGCATTATCTATTTCAAAATATGTCAGTATCTGCTGGTGTTGCATCTGTTTCTTTTTTTAAACATACATTGGCTTTTGATGTGTAGCTTTTTTTTTTTTTTTGCTTTTTTTTCAAATGCCATTCTCTGCCAATGTGTTGTATTTCATTATTTCTTGAAAGTCTGTCATTGTCTGGGGATGTGTAGTCTTTTTCATTATTTAAATGTGTCTTTGTCTGCTGAAATATAGTAGTTGTCTTTTTTCTTCTTTTTTTTTATGTCATTTTCTGCTTTTCTAGATGTGTCTGGCAATACACGTGTTCACATTTTTTCTAGTCTGCCGATGTGTAGCAGTTTCAACTTGTCCTTTTGTGCTGATGTGCTGTATAATTATTTCTGGGGTGGTTGTTTTTTTATGTGTCATTGTGTGCCGATGGGTAGAACAATTCATGTCGTGAAAAAGAAATGAGAGATTGCGTTAATTTTGGTGGTGCAGTGATTGTCATGACAACTTGACAACAATTCTCATTCTTTTATTTGTGTATTCAGATATGAAATTTTCGCTGCTCTAGTTATTCGTGGCGGAGTCTGTCAAGCGTTGGAACTTTTGATCCAGTGTCCACCAGCGATCAGCAGTCGAGGCCCAGTTTCAGCATGGTGTCGTGTCCTAGGGAAAAGCACGCACGTTACTCTTCTTCTTCTTCTTCTGCGTTCACTCGTATGCACACGTGTATGACCGTTTTTACCCCGCCATGTAGGCAGCCATACTCCGTTTTCAGGGGTGTGCATGCTGGGTATGTTCTTGTTTCCATAACCCACCAAACGCTGACATGGATTACAGGATCTTTAACGTGCGTATTTGATCTTCTGCTTGCATATACACACAAAGGGGGTAGCAGGTGTGCACATATGTTGACCTGGGAGATCGTAGTAAAAATCTCCACCCTTTACCCACCAGGCGCCGTCACCGTGATTCAAACCCGGGACCCTCAGATTGACAGTCCAACGCTTTAACCACTCGGCTATTGCGCCCGTCGCACGTTACTCTGATTTTCCTCACTCCACCCAGATGCGAATCAGTAGTTAACTCACTCCGGACGAATAGTTCTTTCCCTTCCTTTTCCCTACAGACGACCCATTTGTTAGGGTTAGGAAAAAAAATCACAAAAAATACAAAACATAAAGTAACTGAATGAAACTTGCTGTACTTGACCCACTGACACCTCTCCTCACGTCGTGTGAACGCCCACCCCCCTCCCTCTTCACTGGTCTCAGAAGCTGAATCACAATCAGGACCTACTTGCCAGTAGCTTTCTTCACTGCAGAAACTTTATTCAGTGTCTTCATCATCCCTCATTGATGTCAAAACTTTAAGTTTGAAGCATTTCAATCACTTCAGCAGCAGTAAAAGCAGCTGTCATGGTCTAGTTTGCTCCAAAAATTTCCACTTATATCGCCTGCGACGCCATTTTCGATACATATGCAGATTAGCTTGTCGTGTGGGGTCCTGAACTCGCTGGCTGGCTGTGGAGTGTGTTGTCACGGAATCTCATGAAGAAACTTTCCATTCGACCCTTGACACATTCGCAATACCCGGTGTAGCTGTGATTGTAATGCTACCCCATGAGGAAAACGTGGAAAAAAATTTTAATTGTCGAAACCGCTACAGCGTTCCGTCGTCCGGAACGCTACCTTACGTCAGGAACGCTATAGCGTTTCATCGTCCGGAACGCTACCTTACATCAGGAACGCTATAGAGTTCCATCGTCCGGAGTGAGTTAACTGCAGTCAGGGAAGGTTAAGGAGCGGAAGAAGAGGACTGGGTCCCGCCTTCCCATGCCCAGCCCTAGACACAGTGACAGTGAATTCGCTGCCCCTATAGGGCCATAAAAGGCTGAGATCATGAACTATTTGAATCATTTGATTGAATGTTATATATGTTACAGCTTTTTTTTTTTCTTTTTTTTTTTTTTTTTTTTTTTTTTTTTGCTTTTTCATTGTCTGCTGATGTCTAGCTTTTTTTTTTTTTTTTTTTTTTTTTTTTTTTTTTCTTTTTTTTTTTTCTTGAACACATCATTGTCTGCTGATGTCTAGCTTTTTTTTTTTGCTTTTTTTTTTTTTTAACATTGATTGCTACAAAGAGATGCTTGTTTTCAAACTCCTGTGAACACAATGAGAGAGCTCCATGTCAAGGTCACTGTGTTTGTGGTTTCTAACACTGACCAGGTTCATAATTTGTGCGCAATATAATGATGATGGGTTTTATGGATTTTTTTTTTGTTTTGATTGGGGTTTTTTTGCATCTTATTCTGTGCAATATTCGTACCTTTTTTCTTTTTTGTTTTAGGTGTTGTTAGTGGTGCTTTTGTTGTTGTTTTTTAGGTTTGGGGCTTGTTGGGTTTTTTTGGATGGGTGGGTTGTTTTTTGTTTTTGTTTTTGTGTTGATGTTTTTTTGTCTTTTTTTATTGAAAACATTGTACCTCGATTGTTTTAAGGGATCAACTTACCACCATTGATATAGTCATTGCTTTAGCATATCTGACTGAACTAAAAGAATGCACATTTCTTCACTGATTAAGTTGCAACCCCTCCTTTTCACCCTCTCCTGTTCTGTATTCAAGAAAAGTTTTGGGGTGGTTGTTTTTGGTTTTTTTTACGTTTGTGTACCATGACATTATGGATATCAGAAGGCTAAGTCTTCTTTTGCATATTCTCATTCATACATATGTACTTGCCTTCATATATTTCAGCTTACAACAACCCAAAGTTCCCACCTTTATTCAGTGAAAAAAAAATATATATATATATATATTATTTACATTCTTTTTGACTCTCATATCAAACTTATTTTCATTCTTGTTAACTCAACCCAAAGTTCCCACCTTTATTCAGTGAAAAAAAAAAATCTATATATATATGAATTATTTACATTCTTTTTGACTCATATCAAACTTATTTTCATTCTTGTTAACTCTTTCCCTCACAGTGCCATTTAACACATCATCTCATATTACTTGACATATAACAGAATATTTCCTTTCTTTTCTTTTCATAATCATTGAAAAAATTGTTTCCGTGTTCACAGTCTTTTCTGTAAAAAAAAAAAAAAAAAAAAAAAAAAACACCTATTATTTGGGGATGGGAAATATCTATCACCAGCCAGGTCACTGGCTTTTTAAGCTATGCTGTTTCAAGTCTTCTTATGTCTGAGGCAGTTACTGATTACTGTTGAACACCAGCACACAACTGTAAAACAAAGCATTCTAGTCGCTCACCAGAACAGCTAGATCACAAAAAGTCCGCACAAACTGGAAAAAAAAAATTCTTCTGTCAGTCATAACACAGTTAACTTATATTTGCTCATCTGTCAGATATGCAAAACCTCACTCCTTTTTTCTTTCTTTTTTTTTATGGGCAGCCTGGGAGGTGGATATAATGTCCAAAGACGATATCAACAAAATATCAGGTGGGGATATCAACTTCCCAAACCGTTACAACTTTTTTTTTTAGGACAATCAGCCCTCTTTTTTTCTTTTTTTTTTTTTTACTTTTGTCCTCTTTGTACTTCATTCATGAAATAATCCCACACAGTAAAAAAAATAAAAATAAAAAAATTAAAAAAACCTAATGACAGCAATAAATCATGACATAAAACAAATGTAATACCATAGTGTTTCGCAGCATAAACTGACAGTAGAATTGTATGAATTGTACACCTGCTTACCTTGAAGTAATGGAATCCTGTGATTTGAATGCTTGCTTCCCTTGAAGTAATGGAATCCTGTGATTTGAATGCTTGCTTCCCTTGAAGTAATGGAATCCTGTGATTTGTATGCTTGCTTTCCTTGAAGAAATGGAACTGTGAATTTTATGCTTACTTCCCTTGAAGTAATGGAATCCTGTCAGTTTTATGTTTGCTTCCCTTGAATTAATTGAATCCGGTCAGTTTTATGTTTGCCTAATTTGAAGTAAAGGAATTTAATATATGGAATTCTATAATTTTATGCTTGCATACTTGAAGTGGTGGAATTCTATTAATTTTATGCATGCTTACTTTGAAGTAATGAAATCCTATGAATATTTTATTCTTCCTTACTTTGAAGTAATGGGATTCAATAAATCTTATGCTTTCTTGCTTTGAAGTAATGGCATTCAATAAATTCTGTGCTTGCCTAGTTTGAAATAAGCAGTGGAATTTGAAGTAATGGAATTCAATAAATTTAATATTTCATTGCTTTGAAGAGATGAAATTCTGTAAGTTTATGCTTGCTTACCTTGAAGTAACAAAACCTTGTGAATTTTATTCTTCCCTGCTTTGAAGTAATGGGATTCAATAAATCTTATGCTTTCTTGCTTTGAATGGAATTCAATAAATTCTGTGTTTTCTTGCTTTGAAGAAATGGAATTCAATAAATTCTTAACTTGCCTACTTTGAAATAAGTAGTGGAATTCTGTGAATTTTATGTTTGCTTACCTCGAATTAATGAAATCCTGTGAATTTTATGCTTCCTACTTTAAATAATGGAATTCTATTTAAATGTTTATGCTTTCTTGCTTTGAAGTAATGGAATTCAATAAATTCTAAACTTGCCTACTTTGAAATAAGTAGTGGAATTCTGTGAATTTTATGTTTCTTTACCTGGAAATAATGAAACCCTGTGATTTTTATGCTTCCCTACCTGAAGTAGTGAAATTCTGTGAAATGTTATACTTTCTTCCATTGAAGTAATGGAATCCATTAGATTTTATGTTTTCTTTCTTTGAAGTAATGGAATTCTATCAATTTTATGTTTGCCTACTTTGAAGCAATGGAATTCTGTGAATTTTATGCTTGCTTACCTTGAAGTAATGAAACCCTGTGAATTTTATGCTTCACTACTATGAAGTAATGAAATTAAATAAATTTTATGCTTTCTTGTTCTGAAGTAATGGAATTCAATAAATTTCATGTTTGCCTACTTTGAAGTAATTGAATTCTGTGACTTTTATGCTTGCATATTTTGAAGAAAAGGAATTCTATAAATTTTATTCTAGCCTACTTTGAACTTGAAGTAATGGAAATCTGTCAATTTTATGCGTGATGAAATCCTACGAATTTTATGCTTGCTTACTTTGAAGTAATGACATCCTATGAATTTTATGCTTGCTTACTTTGAAGTAATGGAATTCTGTGATTTTTTTCGCTGGCATACCTTGGAAGAAACGAAACGTAATGCTTCAGAATTGTGCAAAACCTTGATGAACTGAGACAGGGTCAGCTATGAACATTGATCTCGGCAGCCATCATTGTTCAGGGAAAGGTTTCCCTCCCTCACATGGCACGTGGGGTTGGGTTTGTGGGGGGTAGGAAGGAAGGAAAGAAAGAAAGGTGGAAGGAAGGAAAGAAAGAAGACTGGATGGAAGGAAAGAAAGAAGAAAGGAGGAAAGACGAAACGAAGGAATGGAGGAGGAAGAAAGGTTAAGAAAGAAGGAAGGAAGAAAGGAAAAGGGTGGTAGAGGGGAGGGGGGGGGGATGATGGGCCTCACCCCCAACCCACCCACCACCACCACCACCATCACTCACACAGCTTCTCACCAGGTGTGGAGGATGCAATGGGCCGTGTGAGATTGGGGGGGAGGGTGTGGGGGGCTTGGGGGCAGGAGCGAGGTGGGGGTGTGTGGGAGGGGGGGGGGGGGTAGGAGGGTAGCCATTATCAGCAGGGGGTAAAACTGAGAGACCACAGCAGTTCAGAACCGCTCTGCCTTGATCAAGTCACGTGGCCTGGGAGGGAGAGGGGAGAACAGTGGGGGGGGGGGGGCTGGGGGGGGCAGCTGTAACGCCTCCTCCCCTCCCCTCACCACCCCCCCCACCCCCCCAACACACACACCCTACCATAGGAATGATGCCCCCCCCAGCCCCCCTCTTTCTCAATATGAACAGTATCCGATACTCCTGGAAATTCTGTGCCAGAAATTTCCTGTTTCTATCCCTTTCCTTCCCCTGCCTGTTTTTTGTGTGTGTGTGGGGGGGGGTTTGTTGTTGTTTTTAATATTATGCCTGTTGCTATGTATGAACTGTATGATGCATACCTTGCTTCTAGTTCTACCATCTTGTCTGATTTTCAGGGGAAATAATTAACGTGTATAAAGCATACCTTGGTTCTACCACTTGGCCTGATTTTTTTGGAGGGGGGGGGGGGGGGGATTAATGTGTATAATGCGTACCTTGGTTCTACCACTTGGCCTGATTTTTTGGGAGGGGGGAGGGGGGGGGGGGGGATTAATGTGTATAATGCGTACCTTGGTTCTACCATTTGGTCTGATTATTGGGGGGGTGGGGGGGGATTAATGTGTATAATGCGTACCTTGGTTCTACCACTTGGCCTGATTTTTTTTTTTTTTTTGGGGGGGGGGGGGGGGGGGGGGGGGGGGGGGGGATTAATGTGTATAATGCGTACCTTGGTTCTACCATTTGGTCTGATTATTGGGGGGGGGGGGAATTAATGTGTATAATGCGTACTTTGGTTCTACCATTTCATCTGATTTTCATGGAGACAGTTAATGTGTATAATGTTTACCTTTTGGTCTAATTTTTATGGAAATAAGCGCGTGTAATGAGTACCTTGATTCTACCATTTGGTCTGATTTTTAAGGAAAAAAAAATTGTGTATGATGGCATACCTTGGTTTCTACCATTTTGTCCAATTTACAGGATGACAATTAATGTTATAATGCGTACCTTAGTTCTACCAACTGGTCTGATTTTCATGGTAACAACGTGTGTAATGCGTACTTTGATCTACCAATTAGTCTGATTTTCAGGGAAACAATTAAGCTGTATTATGCGTACCATGGTTGTACCATTTAGTCAGATTTTCAAGGGGGAAAAAAGTAATGTGTATGATGCATACTTAGGTTCTGATGTTTTTATCATTGAAGAAAAGCAATGTTTGTTGTTCTTCCAGTGGGTGGACATTGGGTTCATTGTGTAATTTGCTGAGAATCCTTCTGTACATGTGGACCCATGTGTTTGTATGGATGGCCATGTGTGTGTTCATGTGTGTGCATGTGCATTTGTGTACATGTATTTATGTGTACATATGTAGGCGTGTAAGTGCATGTGTATGTGTGTGGGTGGTTGTGTATAGGTGTGTTTTTCAAGAGGGCATATGAATGTGTGTGTGTGTGTGTGAGCATGTACGTTCTGGTGGTCTGGCTTTGCAGTTTCTCCACCTTCCTGTCTCTTCTCTGTGAAATCTCCACCCAGTTTTGCATTTTTCAAGATCACACACAGTCCCTCACACACAGTTCTCCTTTGCCTTGCTCATAAACATGCTCACATCCTTGAGCAAACGCAAAAGCACACGCACACACACACACACACACACACACTAACACACACACATTCACACCCCCGCTGACACAGAGAAAGAAGTGAAATCAATGCTGGTTTAATAGACTAGTCCAACCACTGAAACACAAGACAAAAACCACAACAGCACTAACAGCCAGCGTTTATTAAGGGTGGACGATATCCCCGTGAAAACACTACCACCCCCACCCATCCCTTTACTCTCCCTCCTGCTATCAACCCCCCCCACCCCACCCCCCCTCGCCCCTCCCCCCTAAAACATGGAGCGACCAGTGTTGAAAACTTTTCTTAAAAGCATTTCTTTGTGTGTGACACTGAGAGCTGCAAGTAGACAGAGAGCGAAGAAGGCCGGTGTTGTTCATCTTCATGGTCGGTAAGGAAAAACACACCGAGAGGAAATACGCAGGTTGGCGACAAGCTTGAAAACATCTTCGTCCTTTGTGGCAGCAAATCGAGGAAAAGCTTCATCAGATCAAATCAAATCAAACTCCCATATGCAGCAAGTTCAAAAGTATCCAAACGTCTGTGCTCACCCAGTGGGGTTTTATTTGTTGGGGTTTTTTGAGTGGTTTTTTTTTTTAATTCTTGATCCTACCCGCCACAAACGCCTTATTCTTTCTTTCCTCTCTTCCATTTTTGTCTGAAGTGCCCCCAGTTTTCAGTGCTAAATCCCCATTCCTTTCCATCCTTATAGCTCCAGTAAACTGAACGCACACAGGGTTTTATTTTTCCCTACGATCACCTTCGGGTGATAGATGGGGGGTGGGGGGGGGAATGGTTTGACACGTGACTGCAAGGGGTACGATCCTCCCTGTCCGGTCATTACCGTTCATCAGCTTCCTCCCCTCACGGGGCCTCACTGTCCAGTCAGCGACAGAGGCCACTACCACCACCACCTGGCCCCTGCACCGTTTCTTCACTGGACAGAGCTTTCCTTTCCCACAGATCTATCCCTGGGGTCAGCACTTGGCCTTCACCTTTCACTGGGGATCAATGTCAACCTGACCTCTTTGTACTGCAACCGTTTATCAGCCCGCAGAAGAAATTGGGAGGAGGGGTGGGGGGCAGAGAAATAAACACTGAACAAAATAATGATGATCATCATAACAAACAAGCAGGCAGGTTGACATTATTTTCAAAATGTTTGACATAGACGTTTGAGGGATCAAAAAAAAACCACACACACAGACTGAAGCGTCATACGATACTAGCAGCACAACCCAACCCCCCCCACCTATCCCCCTCCCAATTCCAACCCACTCCCCCCCACCTCCCAATCCCCTTCACCACAATAGGGAGAAACAGCAAAGCTGGCCTCTCAGTGTTTGAAAGGCTGACACATAAATGCATTACAGTAAATGAAAATTAAAAAAATCAAAATGTATCATCATCATCAGTGTGCAACATATGACTTCCCTTTTCATATCAAGCCTTCTGAGTATGACTAGGTGCCAGATAATGTTCTTTTTTTTGATTACCAATACCTGTAAGAACTGGACAAAAGACCTGGAAAATGGCAACACAGTTACAACATGATGATAAACATTGCTGGTGTTCATTCTGACCAGATTTTATTGTTGTTGTTTTACCGACACAGCTGCAAACAACACTAGTAACTATCACCACTCTGTAACCAGCCAGTAACCAACGTTGTAACCCACAGTGATCAACACTGCCAGTAACCAACATTGTAACTCACAGTGATCAACACTATCACTGGTCAGTGACCAACACTGTAACCAGGCCGTAACCAACGCTCTGATCCAGTCATCAACACTGTAACCGGCTGGTAACCAATGCTGTAACCCACACAGTGTCACCAGTCAGTAACTAACGCTGTAACTCACAGTCATCAACACTGTCGCTGGTCAACAACCAACACTGTAACCAGGCCGTAACCAAAGCTCTGATCCACAGTCATCAACACTGTAACCGGCTGGTAACCAATGCTGTAACCCACACAGTGTCACCAGTCAGTAACTTAACGCTGTAACTCACAGTCATCAACACTGTAACCAGGCCGTAACCAACGCTCTGATCCGCAGTCATCAACACTGTAACCGGCTGGTAACCAATGCTGTAACCCACACAGTGTCACCAGTCAGTAACTAACGCTGTAACTCACAGTCATCAACACTTCACTGGTCAACAACCAACACTGTAACCAGCCAGTAACCAACGCTGTAACCATCCAGCCTAGTAACCAACGCTGTGACCAGCCGGTAACCAACACTAACCGATGGTAACCCTCAGTTACTGACACTGTCACCACTCGGTAACCCAACGCTAGCCCTCAGGAACCCACTACAATAACCGTCAGTAACCAATGCTGTAAACTAGCCAGTAAACGCCATCATCATGGCGACAACAGCAAGAAGGCTCAGCCATTACCATCATCACCACAACAGCCACGTCTGAAGGTTCACGTCCCATCGCCACACTTTCAAAGGCGAAATGTTCGGCAAAACAGAAGAACTGTAACTGTGAAAGTTGTCAGTTTCTTGATATATGAATTGCTATACTCACTGATAAACCAAGAGAGTGATATCAATTTCTTAATAATGAACTGCGATATTCAATGATGATTATAACAGTGTATTTTGTGCTATTGTTATCACTTTCTTAACAATGGATCACAATATTATTCAATGACAGAATACAATAGTGTTTTCAGTTGCTTAGCAACGAACTGTGATTACTCAATTATATCAATTTCTTAGCAACGAACTGCAATCACTAAATGATAAATCATGTGTTATCAATGAATTTCATTACTGAATGATAAATCATAAGTGTTACCAATTTCTTAATAAAGAATTGCACTATTCAATGATAATTCATTAAAAAAAAAAATTATAACCCATTTCTGCATTTCTTAACAATGAACTGCACAGCTCAATGCATAATTATGAAAGTCAATTTCTAAACAATGAACTGCATTATGCAATCACAAGTCATAAAAGTGTACATTTCTTAACGATGAATTGCATTATTCAATGATGAATTCATAAAAGTCCATTTCTGAACGATGAACTACATTTATTCAGTGGTCATTCAGTTTCTTTAGTTCATGACCGAAGTTTCATCTAAATCGGCCGAGTCTGCATCTCAGTGAAGGGGTTTGGGTCCAGGCACAACACTATACAACACCATCACCAGTGTTAAGAGGGACACTGCATGTGTGTGTGTGTGTGAGCGTGAGGGAGTGGGAGTGTGGATGTGCGTGTGTGTGTGTGTGTGTGCTGACTGGCATGGTACCCACCTACACCACCTAAACTGGACCCTCACAAACCACCCCCACCCCCACGCCCCACCTCCACACCGTTCCCCCGCAGTCCCTCCACCCTCCTCCCGACTGACGACCTTGGCCGACAAACCGGACACTTCTCCTCAACAGGACAAAGGGGGAAACGAGTCAGGAAAACAAAACCCCTGCACAGAGGGCAGCACTGAAGAGTGTGCACGCACGTTTCCAGGTGGCGATGTTACCTCGTGTGAGAGGACCTTTACTGAACACTGATCAAGCTAGCAGTGAACGAACAGATCAACACCTTGTGTAAGAGGACCTTTACTGAACACTGATCGAACTAGCAGTGAACGAACAGATCAACACCTTGTGTGAGAGGACCTTTACTGAACACTGATCAAGCTAGCAGTGAACGAACAGATCAACACCTTGTGTGAGAGGACCTTTACTGAACACTGATCAAGTTAGCAGTGAACGAACAGATCTGTTAACACCTTGTGTGAGAAGACCTTTACTGAACACAGATCAAGTTAGCAGTGAACGAACAGATCTGTTAACACCTTGTGTGAGGAGACCTTTACTGAACATCAACGATCTGCTTCAATCAGTTGCATGGTCTGGCTGGTCACAGTGCTCTTACCATCACACCCACAAGGTGGACGTCTCTTTTCATCACACACTGGCTCTCTCTCTCTCTCTCTCTCTCTCTGTGGAGCCCATGGAATCAGCCTTGTAACACAAAGCAAACAAACAAAAAAAGCCGGCACGACTGCAAACAATTAGCAGAAAGAGACACCTGGACAAAACTACAGGTGGTGGTAACACAAATTCTATAAAATAAAATAAAAAATTTTTAATGCTTTTTATCTCAGCAGAGAAAAAACGGTGAAAGGACCGTACAAAACTGTTTCATTATCACGGTGTGGTAGCATTAAAAAAAAAAAATCATCCACTGTACATTTTCCCTCAAACCTTGATGGGGAGGTGGGGGAGGGGGTGGAGAGTGAATTGAGAAAAAGAAAAAAGAAAAAAAAAAAAACTCCACTCCTTTCCTACCCGCAACAGAGGTCATCCCGACGATGTGATCTCTGACGGTCGTTTTGCAGCCGGCGGCGTTTTGTGCACTCATCTCCTCCTCCACACCACCTGCCTACTACCCCCACACCCCCTAGCCCCCCACCCCTGGACATCAAATTCTCCTGGTTCATGACATCCGACACAGACCATATTACATGCCCCTCCCCCCTCCCCACCCCTGTACCCTTCCCTCACACCTCTTCCCCCCCCCCCCCCCCCCCCCTCGCCTACCCCCCCCCCCCCCCTTCCCAAAAGCTGGAAGGCAGTCTGAATTTTACAGATCTCTCGACAACCCTCACTGTCACCAGAAAAGTTTGGTCAAAAAACACCACCACCCTAGCTTATGTGTGGATGCTAAAGCACTGGGGGAAAAAAAACACCACCAAAAAAAAAAAACAACTGCACCCATAACATCTGATCCTGAAGTAGTAGCTTCAGAACAAGTGAGCTTCTTCCCTTAGCTAATCCAAATCAAATCAAATTATGGTGCTTAGAGCCTGGCCGACCACAAAGGCCACTTCCCCTAGCTCTGGTCCCTGTTATCCTGAATCATAATGATGACAATGATGTTGCTGATTGTAGTAATCCGCTGCTATCTTGAATCATAATGATGACAATGATGTTGCTGACTGCAGAATTCCATTGTTAACTTGAATCATAATGATGACAATGATGTTGCTGACTGCAGAATTCCATTGTTAACTTGAATCATAATAATGACAATGATGTTGCTGACTGCAGAATTCCATTGTTAACTTGAATCATAATGATGACAATGATGTTGCTGACTGCAGAATTCCATTGTTAACTTGAATCATAATGATGACAATGATGTTGCTGACTGCAGAATTCCATTGTTAACTTGAATCATAATGATGACAATGATGTTGCTGACTGCAGAATTCCATTGTTAACTTGAATCATAATGATAACAATGATGTTGCTGACCATACTATTCCGTTGTTATCTTGAATCATAATGATGACAATGATGTTGCTGACTGTAGAATTCCACTGTTAACTTGAATCATAATGATGACAATGATGTTGCTGACTGCAGAGTTCCAGTGTTAACTTGAATCATAATGATGACAATGATGTTGCTGACTGCAGAGTTCCATTGTTAACTTGAATCATAATGATGACAATGATGTTGCTGATCATACTATTCCGTTGTTATCTGAAATCATAATGATGACGATGATGCTACTGATCATACTATTCCGTTGTTATCCTGAATCATAATGACGACGACAATGTTGCCGATCGTACTATTCCGTTGTTATCCTGAATCATAATGACGACGACAATGTTGCCGATCGTACTATTCCCACAGACCTCCCTCATCCTGAATCCATGACGACAACAATGTCGCCGATCGTACTATTCCCACAGACCCCATGACGGTATGACTACCACCACAACTGGCAATGCCACCACACTATTCCCAAGACCTGACGACTCTACAACTACCACCACGACTGGTCATGCCACCAGCATACACAACTGGCACAAGAGGGATGGATGGTGGGCAAGCTGTGTCTTAACACCAAACTCCAAACAAATCAATTATGATTGTGTTTAGCTTAAAGCGTACAGATGTGCAAATTACATGAGACAAGGAAGTGGAATCTACATGTCTTTATGCTCAAGAAACGTTTAAAAACATACAGGTATGGACAATCAGCTACGCAAATTGTGCAAAAAATAAAACAACCCTTAAAACATCCTAGAACATGCACAGCAACAACAACAACCACCACAACGAAGCTTAAGAAAAGAACCTTGTTTCTTTTTTTTTTATATATCACATAATCACAGTGAAACCTAATTCCACTGCCGATGTTTTCTGCGCCACAATGATTTCCACACCCTCTGGATTAAGGTGATGATGATGATGAGAACAGAACCACACACACACACACACACACACACACACAGCCCAGGGAAGTCCAGCAAAATGCATCATCAATAATACATGTATGTATATATGTGTATATTAAAAACTTCTTTTTTTTTTGTAAGACACCAAGAAATAAAACTATGATCAAAACAATGACAAATAAAAACTTTTTTTTTTTGGTTTACATGATTAAAAATTAATTTAAAAAAAAAACTTGAAGCATTTACTATCTGAAATTGTGCAACCTCTAGCACACTTATAAAGAAAATGAAAAGAAAAAAAAAAAAGAGGGGAAAAAAAATCATATCACAAAACCATGATTAGAACGGTGAGTAAAATCTGCACTACAGATTCACCAAGATAGTGCCACCACACTGGTCACAACTAGGAACACTGACAATGAAGGGAGATAAATGGCAGTAGAGCTCAAATCTGTGCAAAGGGGGAGAAAAAAAAAAAAAAAAAAAAAAGCAGACGAAATGGCAGCTGAAATATATATATATATATACAGAATGAATGAACACGAGTGGAGACAAATCCATGACCAGAATATTTACAATGAAAACCTCACACACACACACACACACACACTGCTCTATATGTACACGTATGTATGAAAAGCAGGGTACCGAGGACCACCCTCCACCCCACCCCCCGCCCCAAAAAAAAATATATCAACATCCAATGAAAGGGGGTGCAAAGGGAAATGCGACAGTTGACCAATGGTGAAAAACCTGTCCTGACAAGTGGTGGTGGAGACAGACCCCCCCGACACAAACTCGGCAAACTGTACAGCGAACCAGCACACACACACCTACACTGTGCAATTTTTGTGTCGAACATTTTGGAACTTGGGGGACATGACACAATGGAACAGGAGGAGGGAGGGGGTGGGGTGGAGTGGAGGGGGGGGGGGGCAAGTCACTTCTTCTCTCTCTCTCTCTCTCTCTCTCTCTCTGTCTCTCTCTCTCATTCTTTTCACCAAAGCAGGGGGCTCGTGACAAGCTGCTAACGACAACACGGAGGCCCATCAAAACAGCACATGTCAAATACTCCCAAACTAGAGAAAAAGAACATGGGACGGGGGGAGGGGGGTGGGGGGGGGGGGTTAACTGCTTCATTTCTGTGACGACGACAACAGGTCTGACCCCAAAGCTCAGCAAAGGTCAACAGTGAAGGTCGCCCCAGCGCTCAAAGGTCATCCTGTATGAAGTAATGAACTGAACAGCTGGAACACTCTTTGAAGGGCGGGAGGGGGGGGGGCAGGGGGGGGGGGGGTTACGGGGGAACAAACAGGGCATTTCTGACAGAATGAACCAGAGCAAATGATATATCTGATGAAACAAGGGGAGGGGAGGGGGGGGGGGGGGGGAATTACACAACTTATTCAACATAGAGCAGTTCCTTGCTCCTTGCACAGCGATCATTCACATTGTGAATTCGATGGCATTGTTGGGAGTGGGGGTTGGGGGGTGCGGGGGGAAAGAATGGGGTGGAGAAGAGAGGAGGAAATAGTTTTGGTTGTTTTTTTTTACATCCACAAACAGAAGAAAGTCGTTTTGAGCACAGTGACACCTCACACAATGACTCAGTCGATCCATCTCACACACACACACACACACACACAGCCCCTCCCCCACCAACCCAAGAACAAGCAACTTTTTGCTTCCATTGCCGGGAGGGGGGGGGGGTGCGTGATGGCGGGGTGCGGGGGGGGCGGGTGTCACTGACTTCACTAACAATTGTGTTGTCTTTTTCCTGTTCCCCAGCCCCCCTCCAACACCCCACACCCCCACCCCATCCCACCCCACATGCCTCACAATCATCCCTCTCCCTACACACAACACTATTGTGTCACCGCTGGAAACGGAAAAACAAACCAGCTGACAGGGGAGATTCCGCCTCACCAATGCTTCCACACACACACACACACACACACACAGGGATTGGCTGAAGGAAAATGAATACTGTTCACAACAAAAAGTCTCACCAAAAAACAACAACAAAAATCTCATCACAACGCAAGTCTTTCATGGAGCCTGTGACTGGCAGGTCACAATGTCACAGCTGTGTGCTTCAGGTGTTAGGAGACAAAGTGCACTGATGACGTGACTAATAATTGGGGGGCGTGGGGGGGGGGGGGGGGGGGGGGGACAAAACAAAAAAAACAGAGAGTAAAACCTGCAGAATATACAGCTGATGACAACAATCTCTCTCTCTCTCTGTCTCTCTGTCTCTCTCTCTCTGTACTTGATTTCCCTTCACTTCAATCTGTATGTCTTTCTTTCACTTCAATCAATGTCTGTCTGTCTGTCTGTCTGTCTTTCACTTCAATCACTCTCTGTCCGCCTGTCTATTTGTCTGTCTACCTACCTGCCTGCCTGCCTGTGTGTGTGTGTGTGTGTGTACTTCACCTCAGTCAAGTGAACGTTCTCCCTCACAGCAGACGGAAAACCACGCTGTGTCAGAAATGATGAACACACCCACTTCAGGCGACACCACCATGAACGTCCATTACACATCCAACAAAAACGAAAAGTCTGAAAACTATGCCAGCTTGAGAGACGATTTCTCAGATTTCCGTCACAAACAGGTCTCCCGAACAAACAAACAAACAAACAACATTTTGGACAACTTCTTCACACCAACACCATCACCATAGTTACGGGGATGGGGGGTGGGGGCGCTGTGCATGGTGGGTGGGGAGGGAAAGAGGGGTGGAGGAGGAGGGGGGGGGAGTGTGCCCGTGACAAGGTCTCCATCAACAACAGGTCTCCATGGCAACCAATCAGTACAACGCAACAATGCAGACAAAACGTGTGTTGTTGTTGTTGTTGTTGTTTTTTTTGTTCCACACGCTGACAAGTGTTCTCCTCTCCTGTGACATGATTCAGCATCAACAACAAAAATGACACAACCCAACAAGCAAAAAAAAAACCAAAAAAAACCTGGATATCCGAGAGAGAGAGAAAAAAAAAAAAAGCACACACACACAAAAAAAAACAAATAAAAACTGCCCCATCCCCCCCCAAAAAAAGCACAATCTCGTATTTTTTCCATAACAACAACAACAAAAGCGCAAGTTCGTGTTCGGATAACACAGCCGTTGATGAATAAACCCAATTCAAGAAATAAAATAAGAAAATTCGTAAGACTGCACTGACACTTTGTTGCAACTTTCTCTACACTACAGCTTACGCGCACACGCGCGCACACGCACATACATACACACACACACACACACAACTGCACACACACATACAACTGCACCCAAACTGAATGTGAACATTTTTGAGATTCTCCGCACCATGCAACAGCTTGCACATACAGCAAGCCAGATCATTTTGTACAACACGCATCCAATGTGAGATTCCCATGACATTGAGGGGGAGGGGGGAAAAATATACATATAATATATATATATATATACATACATAAATACATCAATAAATAAAAGAATGGAATCACATTTTCACACATTAGTGACTAAAAAAACACAGCCGAACGGTTCGTCAGACTAACTCATTTTGTACCACGATGTGTCATCTTCATCGTCCTTTGTCATGCCCTATGAACACTGTCCCTCTCAACAAGCACAACACTGCACCAAAGTCTCAGCCATGAAGCTAATCCGAACCAATGCCGGATGTCTGGAGAAATCAGAAATCCGGTACCAGATGTCTGGAGAATCAGAAATCCTGGTGCCGGATGTATGGAGCAATCAGGGATTCCAGTGTCAGATGTCTGAGGAAATCAGGATTCCGGTTCCGGATATCTGTAGAAATCAGGATTCCGGTCTCAGATGTCTGGAGAAATCAGAAATCCAGTGCCAGGTGTCTGGAGAAATCAGAAATTCTGTGCTGGATGTCTGGAGAAATCACGATTCTGGTGCCGGATGTCTAGAGAAATCAGGAATCCAGTGCCGGCCGTCTGGAGAAATCCAATCTGGTGCACCACCCTCACCACAGGGGGGGGGGGGGAGGTTGGAGGGGGGGCGTGGAGGGCGCGAGGGGAGGGTTAAGTTCGGGGGTGGGGGGCTGGGGGGGGGGGGGGGGGAGCAGAAATCAGAAATCTGACGCCAGTCATCAGGAGAATTCGGAACTGGGTTGTGAAGGAGACAGTTAGTATACTACCATCTCCACAATGGGGTGTGTGTGTGTGGGTGTTGTTTGAGGGGTATGGTCGGGGGGTGTGGCCGGGGGGGAGGGGAGGAGGGGGGGAGCAGACAACAAGATGTGGAACCTGCAGACAACCTCCCCCCCCCCAAACTCCCCCCGCACACCTCCCCCTCCCTCCCCCACCCCATGTGGTGAATGGTCAGACAAAGGTGGTGATTTTCTGTTCCACCCACACACCGACGACTTACTGTACATTCAGGGACTCTAATGGATCAGCAACTTTACTGACATGCACCTACCTAACTCCCCACACCCACAATCTCTCTCTCTCTCTCTCTATCTTATACTATCACAAGTGTTTGAAAATACCACACACACCCCTCCTCCTCCCTCTTCCCTCTTCTTTTCTCCAAAGTGCTGTGTTGTCTCAATGTATGCCATGCACGACTCCCCCCCCCACCCCCCCCCACGCCCCCCCCACCCCAACACCACCCAACCACCACCTCCACCCCTGACCAGAACCCCCACCACCAAATTTTGAAATTCTCTCTCTCTCTCTCTCTCTCTCTTTCTCATCTCATCACGGGTGTTTGAATATGCAGACCACACCCACACCACACCCCACACCTCTCTCTCCCTCCCCTTTTCTCTCCCTCGTGTTGTGTTGTCTGTGTGCATGCACAACCCCCCACCCCCACCCCCACCCTCCACACAACACAACACAACACAACACACACAGGTGACATTCTGGCAAGCAAGAGAATGTTGACGAAACGGACATCAGTGTTTCAAGGGAAACATGGACAGGGTGGGTCCAGGGCGGAGGAGGGGGTGCGTGGGGGTGGGGGGGGCACACACAGAGACACCGAGGTCGCAGTTTCCTACAAACGAACATATACACACATACACACACACACACACACACACACACAGAGCCAATGGCGGCCAAAAATAGCGTTACCAAGGAAACAGGGGAAACAACTGACACAGGCAGCAGCAGCCCTGGTGGTGGTGGTGGTGGTGGTGTGGCGAAAAGAAAAGAAAGAGGGAGTGCAGTGGTCTTTGAACACATGGGTAGGGTGGGGGGGGGGGGGTCTAATAGGAAACTACAGACAGGGTGTGTGTGTGTGTGTGTGTGTGTGTGTGTGTGTGTGTGTGCATGATGTGTGTGTGTGTGTGTGTGTGTGTGCATGACATGTCATGATGTGTGTGTGTGTGTATGTGTGTGTGTGTGTGAGTGTGTGTGTGATATGTGTATGTGTGTGTGTGTGTGTGGGTGCATGATGTCATAGTGTGTGTTTGCGTGTTTGTGTGTGTGTGTGTGTGTGTGTGTGTGTGTGTGCATATGTGTATGTGTGTATGTGTGTGTGGGTGCATGATGTCATAGTGTGTGTTTGCGTGTTTGTGTGTGTGTGTGTGTGTGTGTGTGCATATGTGTATGTGTGTATGTGTGTGTGTGTGCATGATGTCATAGTGTGTGTTTGCGTGTTTGTGTGTGTGTGTGCGCATGACATGTTATGATGTGTGTGGGTGTGTCCACGCATGTGTATGATATGTGCATATGTGTGTACATGACACTAAATGTGTGTGTGTCTGTGCATGTGTCTATGTGTGTGTATAATGTGTGCATATATGTGAGTGCATGTGTGTTTGTGTGTGTGTGTGTGTGTGTCCATGATGTGTGTATGTATATGATGTGTGTGTGTGTGTGTGGACATGTACACAATGTGCGTAAGGTGTGAGGGGTAAAAAAAAAAAAAAAAAAAAAAAAAAAACCGGGCAGGATACAGAGTGTCAGGCTCACAAAGGGACCCAGGCAGTTGTTGTTTTTCCTTCTTCATTCTGACAGGGACGGACACACACACACACACACACACACACACACAGACAAACAGACACACACACAGACAAAGGGAAGAAGAAAGCAGGGAAACCCATCACTGTGACCACATACACAGCAGTGCCAGTAAAAATAAATAAATAAATAAATAAAAAATTAAATCAACAACAACAACAACAAAAGCAGTGCAAGCTAACCAGTGCTGATGTGCACACTTGACAACTGCAGCAAAAAAAAAAAAAAAAAAAAAAAAAAAAAAAAAAAAAAACCCACCAAAACACAAACAAAACAAGAAAAATAAATAAAATAGAAAATAAAATAAAATAATTATATATGATTAATAAATAAATAAATAAAACAATCAAATGAAATAAAAGAAATAATATATGAATATAAAGAAAACATATAGAGCTTCCCACTTGCCACTGATGCCAACAAACGAAATACCTGTGTGTGTGTGTGTGTGTGTGTGTGTGTGTGTGTATGTATCTGCAGACATGTGTGCATGCACATTGTGCACTTTGACCCACTTACCCCATTTCATCATCCCGCACACACACACACCCACCATCCACCCCCCACCACCCGACTCTCCCCCCCACCCCCTTCCTAATCACAGCAACACCAGTGAGCATGTATGTATGGGGGTGTGCCTGACATTGACATACCGCATCCTACTACAGTGACTATGTCAACAACAAAAAATGGATCCGTTCCATGCAGTATTTCACCGTCTCTCCACCATTACCCCCACCCCCCACCCCCCACCCCACCCCTCCACCCTCCCCCTCCCCACTCTCCCCTCCTCCACACCCAAGTCCCCCCCCCCCCCCCCCCCCCACCATCCTGACAATGGAAACTGGCCAGTCACTACGAACAAGGGGGACACCAACTTTTCCTTGTGTGGTCACGTTCAGCACGAAGTTCTTCAAACAGGATTGAAACAGGATTGCGTATTTTCAATTTTCAATCTTTGGAGGAAGGGGGAGGGGTTTTAGCCAGTAGAAGGAGCGGTCCATGCTTGTGTTGTATTATGTGTGCGGTGTGTGTGTGTGTGTGTGTGTGTGTGTTGTGTGTGTTGTGTGCCTGAGAGAGAAGAGAGAGAGAGGGTGAGTGTGTGTGTGTGTGTGTGTGTGTGTGTAAGTGTGTGTGTGTGTGTATGTGTATCATAGTGTGAGCGCGAGCGTGTGTGTGTGTGTGTGTGTATAATGATGACCTACTTTCCAACACCCCACTCCCACAGTGCATGCACACACACACACACACACACACACACACACACACACACACACAGAGGTTGGAAGCACGTCCATGCACCTGGACACACACACCCCCACCCCTCAACCCCCATCCCTATCCTCCCAACACCCCCCTGCTCTCAGCACCCCCTGGTTTCTCTGTCCAGCGGCGGTCCTCTCTCAGTCTGTACTACACACTTCTGTCCTCAGCACCTTCAGCCTGTCACACACCTGCAAAGGTAAAAAAAACAACAAAAAACAATAATTAAAAAAACCGACAGGTGTGAACACATTTATACAAAAAAAAAAAAAAAAAAAAAAACCAGCCTGTTCACACACCTGCAAAGGTATAATTTTTTTTTTTTTTTAAACCAATAATTAAAAAACCCACAGTTGTCAACACATTTATACAACTATCTATAAAAAAAAAAAAATTAAATTAAAACAGCCTGTCCACACACCTGCAATGGTAAAAAACAAAACAAAAAAACCCACAGGTGTGAACACATTTCTACAACTTTCTATCTTAAAAAAAAAAAAAAAAAAAAAAAAAAAAAACCTGTCTACACACCTGCAAAGGTAAAAAAAAAAAAAAAGAAAAAATTAAACAAAATACATTTATACAACTATCTAAAAAAAAAATTTAAAAAAAAAACCAGCCTGTCCACACACCTGCAAAGGTAAAACAAAATAATAATTAAAAAACCCACAGACACACCTGCAATGGTAAAAAAAAAAATTTTTGAAATTAAAAAAAAAAAACCGGTGTGACACATTTCTATAACTTTCTATCTTTAAAAAAAAAAAAAAAGCAAACAAAAAACCAGCCTGTCCACAACCTGCAAAGGTTTAAAAAAATTATAATTAAAAAAACCCACAGGTGTGAACACATTTATACAACTTTCCATCTCCACCATTTTACCCACCAGGTGCCATCACCAAGATTCGAACCTGAGACCCTCAGACTGAAAGTCCAATGCTTTAACTGCTCAGCTATTGCACCCATCGGCACTATATAAGTATCCATATCTTCTTCTTCTTCTTTTGCGTTCGTGGGCTGCAACTCCCACATTCACTCGTACGTACATGAGTGGGCATTTACATGTATGACCGTTTGGTTTTTTTTTACCCTGCCACGTAGGCAGCCATACTCCATTTTCGGGTGTGTATCCATATCAAATCAAAATCAAAATCAAACCCATCAAACCCACCAACACCCCTCCCCCCCCACCCCACCCACACACACACATAACCACACCCACACACACGCCCACACACCAACCAACACACACACACACACACACACACGCCCACACACACACACACACACACACACACCCACGCCCACACACACACACACGCCCACACACACCGACCTCTACTTGTAGACGACGGGCACCTTCCCCCCCAGCATCCCCCGCGCAGGGTGCGGCTGCTGCAACACGCAGCGCGATTGGTCCTCCTCCATGCTCACCGACTGCCCCGAGGCGTCCGATTGGCCCGTCTCGCTGCTGCTGCAGCCCCAGTGGCCAATGGGATTGTGCTCCACCACCATCTCCTCCCCCCCGCTCTGGTACTCTGGGGAGTTGGCGTTGATGTCCACCTGGGGTGTGGTGGTGGTGGTGGTGGTGGTGGTGCGGGAGGTGGGGGGTATGGGGGTGGGCGACGTTCGCTTCTGGTTCCTCCTCATGGTGGAGGTGGGGGTGGAGGTCGGGATGGTGGTGGCGGAGCCGGTGGTGGTGGTGGTGGTGGTGGTGGTGTTGGAAGAAGAGGTAGCAGCGGTGGTGGTGGTTTTCTTTTTCTCCGTCTTCCCCAGGCCCCCTTTCCCTCCCCCTCCCACTCCTGCGGGGTTGGTGGTCTCCCCTGGCGTCTTCCCCGTCGGCGAGTCCGTCTGGCGCTTGGGGATGCGGCTCCCTCGGCTGAGGGCCCCACGGGACTGGGAGGTGGGGATGCGGCTGTGGCGGGGGGAGCTGTTGTTGGAGGCCGACGAGGACGTGTGCAATGACTCTGGAGGCGTGGGCGACGGGGCCGAGCTCGACGTTGTGGAGCTCGTTGCCGTGGCAACGCTGGACAGCTGCTCCTCGCTGTCGCACTCGGAGACGGCGGCCTCTTTCTTGGTGATGGTGGTGGAGGCAGGGGCTGTTGTGGTGGTGGTGGTGGTGGTGGCAGCTTTCTCTGATGGCAGGAGAAGTCGGTCAAAGAAAGAAATGATGTTGAAGGACCCTTTCGGGGACAGGCGCTTCAGACCGCTCAGTCGGGATCGTGCCGCCGACGAGGTGGTGGTGGTGGTGGTGGCGGGGTTGGCGTTGGAGCCAGGCAGCTGGGACTGTGTCTGGCTTGACTGGGGGGCGCCGGCAGGGTCAGAGGTCGCTGTGGGACTGACGGCAGTGACGTCCGGGGAAGAAGGGGAGGGGGACGGGGAGGGCTGCTGGGTGGGGGAGGTGTTGAGGGGCGAGGCCGCCTTGCCTTCCCGACACACTCTCTCTTCCTTCTTCACCGACTGGGGAGGCTGCTGCTGGGGCGTCAGTGAGGGAGCCTGGCCGTCGCTGACGGCATCATCCTCAGGGAAGTCCTCCACAGCTGCCCTGGATGCTCGGCGACTGATGGTGACTGTGGTCACCTCCCCAACCTCCCTCTCCCGCACCCCAGACACCGTCGACTTTGGCGAGCCTGGGTTGATCAGCGGCCCACGCCCCGGAGAACCCGTCAGGCGGTTCGGAGAGCCACGGCTGGGCGATCCGCGGTTGGGCGATCCCGACACCCGGCTGGGAGACCCGCGGCCCGGGGAGGATGCCTGGCAGCAAGGGGAGCTCAGCGCCCTCTGGGGAGAGCCCGACTGGCGCGGCGGGGTCTCCTGGATCTTGATCGGCGAGCTCTCCGACCTTCGGCGCGGCGACCCCTCTGTCGTCATGGGGACCGGCTGACCCCTCACCTCCTGACCCCCCAGGGGGGGCATGTCCTCCCCCCAGTCTCCCGCCCGGCGGTTTTGTCTGTTGTCCGCGCGTTCCGGTCGCCGTGAGGCCCGCTGCCCCCTCTGGGGGGACGTCTTCTCACACAGCTCCCCTTTCCGGCGGAGGATCTCCTCGGCCTTGAGGCGGGCGGAGCTCATCTCCGGCTTCCTCTTGTTGCCGTGGTCCATCACCACGGCCGGCAGGTCCTGCTGGACATTGTTCAGCACCGACGCCTCCTCCTGTCGCGAGTCGCTCAGCTGCCCAGGGTACGACTCGGGCCGGGGTCGAGGCGGCTTCTCCTCCGCCTCCTCTTTCTTGGCCGGCTTTTCCAACGACGTCATAGCGGGCACGTCCGGCGCCGACGACGAGGCGGTGACAGACACGTTCTGCCGCGAGGACACGATCCCCACGCTGGCCAGGTCCTGACTGAGCCGCGACGTCTTCACCACGGGCGAGGTGCCCAGAGTGGTGGGGGCCGGGGCCGGGACGGGGGCGGGGGTGGGTATGGGGGTAGGGGCAGCGGCAGTGGAAGGGGCAGGGGCAGGGGCAGGACCGCTGGTGGAGCCCATCAACCCCATGTCGGACATGAAGGATCGCGCCTTGGGCAGCGTGGTGGTCTTCAGCCAGTCCCAGGTGGCGCTGAGGTCCATGCCCTTGCTGCCCTCCTGGCTGTCGCTGGGGCCCGCCCACGAGGCGCGGTTCGTCGTCTTCCCCGCCTGACTCTTCCCTCGGGCGATGACGATCTTCGGGGAGGAGGAGATGGCGGTGGTGGTGGTGGTAGTGGCTTCCTGTTTGTTGCTGGGGGTGGGGGTGGGCCCAGGCTCAATGTCTGACTCCCCCATGTAGGCGCTGTCCAGCAGGGAATAGGAGGCGACGATGTCGTAATCCACCTAGACACACACACATATATATATATTATATATATATATATATATATATATATATATATATATATATGAAGTGGAGTGATGGCCTAGAGGTAACGCGTCCGCCTAGGAAGCGAGAGAATCTGAGCGCGCTGGTTCAAATCACCGCTCAGCCGCCGATATTTTCTCCCCCTCCACTAGACCTTGAGTGGTGGTCTGGACGCTAGTCATTTGGATGAGACGATAAACCGAGGTCCCGTGTGCAGCATGCACTTAGCGCACGTAAAAGAACCCACAGCAACAAAAGGATTGTTCCTGGCAAAATTCTGCAGAAAAATCCACTTCGATAGGAAAAACAAATAAAACTGCACGCAGGAAAAAATACAAAAAAAAATGGGTGGCGCTGTAGTGTAGTGTAGTGTAGTGTAGTGGGGAGAGCAGCCCGAATTTCACACAGAGAAATCTGTCGTGATAAAAAGAAATACAAATACAAATAGATCACACACACACACACACACACACACACACACACACACACACACACACACACCTCTATCATCCCCCAGACAACTCCATCCCCAGACAGTCCTCACAAACAAACAATTCCACAACCCCCTACAGGGCCCCCACCTGGAAGGGCAGCACGGCCAATGGCTGCAGAGCCAGCAACATGTCCTGGTACTGGCGCTCCAGCACGCTCTGACTCAGGCGGACGATGGCCACGTCGTCATAGAAACGGCTGGTCAGCGTCTCCTTGGTGCTGATGTAGCCCATCCAGAAATCCAGGAGTCGGAGGCTGTAACACCGGCGCCGTTAGCGTCATAAAACGCGAGGGGTCATCACGGCTATACGTTATCATCGTGAAGGGATTTTGTAGCAGCATCGGTTGTCATCATCAACACAGTCATCGCTACATTATCACTGTAAAGAATTTGGAGCAGCACCAGCTGTCGTCATCAACACAGTCATCGCTACATTATCATCATGAAGAGAATTTGTAGCAGCATCAGTTGTCGTCATCAACACAGTCATCGCTACGTTATCATCATAAAGAATTTGAAGCAGCAATGTTATCGTCATCAACACAGTCATCGCTACGTTATCATCGTGAAGAGAATTTGTAGCAGCATCAGTTGTCGTCATCAACACAGTCATCGCTACATTATCATCGTAAAGAATTTGAAAGAGCACTGTTATCGTCATCAACACAGTCATTGCTACATTATCATCGTGAAGAGAATTTGTAGCAGCATCAGTTGTCGTCATCAACACAGTCATCATTATATCATCATCGTAAAGAATTTGTAGCAGCAACATTATCATAATCAACAGTCATTGCTACATTATCATCGTAAAGAATATGTAGCAGCATCAGTTGTCATCATCAACACAGTCATTGTTACATTATCATCGTAAAGAATTTGAAGCAGCACTGTTACCGTCATCAACACAGTCATTGCTACAATATCATCGTGAAGAGAATTTGTAGTTGCACCATTATCATCATCAACACAGTCATTGCTACAATATCATCATGGAGAGAATATGTAGCAGCATCAGTTGTCGTCATCAACACAGTCATCGTTACATCATCATCGTAAAGAATTTGTAGCAGCAACGTTATCATAATCAACAGTCATTGCTACATTATCATCGTGAAGAGAATTTCTAGCAGCACCGTTATCGTCATCAACACAGTCATCGCTACATTATCATCGTGAAGAATTTGAAGCAGCACTGTTGTCGTCATCAACACAGTCATTGCTACAATATCATCATGGAGAGAATATGTAGTAGTATCAGCTGTCGTCATCAACAGAGTCATTGCTACAATATCATCATGGAGAGAATATGTAGCAGTATCAGCTGTCGTCATCAACACCGTCATTGCTACATTATCATCATGGAGAGAATATGTAGCAGTATCAGCTGTCGTCATCAACACCGTCATTGCTACAATATCATCGTGAAGAGAATTTGTAGCAGCATCAGTTGTCGTCATCAACACAGTCATCACTACATTATCATCGTAAAGAATTTGAAGCAACACGGTTATCGTCATCAACACAGTCATCGCTACATTATCATCATGAAGAGAATTTGTAGCAGCATCAGTTGTCGTCATCAACACAGTCATCGCTACATTATCATCGTAAAGAATTTGAAGCAGCAATGTTATCGTCATCAACACAGTCATTGCTACATTATCATCGTGAAGAGAATTTGTAGCAGCATCAGTTGTCGTCATCAACACAGTCATCGCTACGTTATCATCGTAAAGAATTTGTAGCAGCAACGTTATCATAATCAACAGTCATTGCTACAATATCATTGTGAAGAGAATTTGTAGCAGCATCAGTTGTCGTCATCAACACAGTCATCGCTACAATATCATCGAGAAGAGAATTTGTAGCAGCATCGGCTGTCGTCAACAACACAGTCATCGCTACATCATCATCATAAGGAATTTGCAGCAGCAATGTTATCGTCATCAAGATGGTCATGGCTACATCACTGTGAAGAGAATTTGTGGCAGCACCATTATCAGTTCTACATTATCATTAAGAAAAGAACAGTAAAAGCATGGTTATCGTCATCTACATTATCATCATGAAGAGGATTTTAACAGCACAGTTATCGTCAGACATTATCATCATCAGCACGGATATCGTCATCTACATTAGATCATGCAGAGAATCGTAGCAGTGTGGTTATAATCATCTACAATTATAATCATGGAGAGATCTGTAACAGTAAGGTTATCCTCATCAATATGGTCATCGCTACATCATCATCATCATGAAGAGAACTGTAATGACATCAAGGCTATCGTCATCGACACATTCATCGCTACCACCCCAAGCAACCGACCAACCAAACCAACCAACCAATGAGCCATCAACTGCTCGAGCAATCAGCGACGAACCACCACCCCCTCACACCCCCCATCCCCTCACCCCCACGCCCCTCTCACCCCCATATTCTAATATCACTCAAAAGTGGAAAAAAAAAAAAAAAAAAAAAAACGTTAAAGAAAAATTCATCGCTATCACCCCAACCGACCAACCCAAACAACCAATCAACCGACCCCATCAGCAACAAACCACCACCCCCTCACACCCACCCTATCTTCTCACCCCCCCACCCCCATCCCCTCATCCACCTATCCCCCCACCCCCTTCACCCCCTATATCTACTCCCCTCGCCCCCCCCTACTCCCACACCACCCCTCACCCCCATAATCCCTCCCGCTACCCCCCCCCAAACCCCCTCTCAGACCCATGTTCTTCCCCTCACACCACCCCCTACCCCCACAAATCCCTCAACTCCCACCCCACCTCCCCACCCCTATCTCCACCCCACCCCCCTTTTCCCCTTCACCCCCATAACCCTCCCCTCATCCCCCCACACATCCCTTAACCCCCCTACCCCCCCCCCCCAATCTCCTCACACACCCCCATATCCCTCCCCTCCCCTCACCCCCCCCCTACTCCCACACCACCCCTCACCCCCATATCTCCTCACCTCACCCCCCCACCCTCCATATCCTCACCCGCATATCCCTCCCCTCACCCCCCCACTACCCCCACACATCCCTCAACCCCCCCCCCTCCCACACACACACACACAAATCTCCTCACACTCACACCCCCAATCCCTTCACCCCCATATCCCTCCCCTCACCCCCCACTACCTCCACAAATCCCTCAACCCCCCACCCCCCCAGGCTCCCAATCTCCTCACACCACCCCCATATCCCTCCCCTCGCCCCCCCTACTCCCACACCACCCCTCACCCGCATATCCCTCCCCTCACCCCCACCCCCCCACCTTACCTTCACACATCTCTCAACCCCCCCCCCCCAGCCGTCCCCCCCCCCCCACACACACACCCAAATCTCCTCACACCCACACCCCCAATCCCTTCACCCCCACTTCCCCAACACACATGCCTACCCCCACAACTCCCCCCCCCACACACCCCCCCTTCCCCCCCCCCCCACCCCACCCCCCCCCCCCCCTAATAAAAAAGAACAAAACGAAAAAAAAACACCAAAACTTGAGAGCCATCCAACCACTGACTTGAGCAGTCCGGCCAGGAAGGCGTAAAACTTCTGTCGGTGGGAGGCCAGGTTGGAGCGGACCTTCAGCTGTTTGACCAGGTCATGGATGGCTCGGGTGTAGGGTCCTGCACCAGGGGTGGGGGAGGGGGGGGATGTACATGACCTCACTGTATACATCTGTCTCTCTGTCTCTCTCTGTGTGTGTCTCTTTGTCTCTCTCTCTCTGTATGTCTGTGTCTGTCTGTCTCTGTCTCTCTGTGTCTTTGTCTCTCTCTGTGTCTGTCTGTCACTGTGTCTGTCTCTCTCTGTGTCTGTCTGTCACTGTGTCTGTCTCTCTCTGTGTCTGTCTGTCACTATATCTGTCTCTCTCTGTGTCTGTCACTGTGTCTGTCTGTCTCTCTCTCTGTGTCTGTCACTGTGTCTGTCTCTCTCTGTGTCTGTCTGTCACTGTGTCTGTCTCTCTCTGTGTCTGTCTGTCACTATGTCTGTCTGTCTCTCTCTCTGTGTCTGTCACTATGTCTGTCTCTCTCTGTGTCTGTCTGTCACTGTGTCTGTCTCTCTCTGTGTCTGTCACTGTGTCTGTCTCTCTCTGTGTCTGTCTGTCACTATATCTGTCTCTCTCTGTGTCTGTCACTGTGTCTGTCTCTCTCTGTGTCTGTCTGTCACTGTGTCTGTCTCTCTCTGTGTCTGTCACTGTGTCTGTCTCTCTCTGTGTCTGTCTGTCACTGTGTCTGTCTCTCTCTGTGTCTGTCACTGTGTCTGTCTCTCTCTGTGTCTGTCTGTCACTGTGTCTGTCTCTCTCTGTGTCTGTCACTGTGTCTGTCTCTCTCTGTGTCTGTCTGTCACTATATCTGTCTCTCTCTGTGTCTGTCACTGTGTCTGTCTCTCTCTGTGTC
>NC_134909.1:19111337-19121337 GCF_041734735.1 Babylonia areolata | reverse complement strand
ACACACACGAAACCAAGAGGTCAACTCACTTGCTTTCTGCTCCAAGGGGGACAACTCCGGGAGGAGAGGGCAGGTGGCACTATAGTCAGCAGTGGTGGTGGGGGGGACGGGAGATCTACCAAGGGGGGAGGCGGTGGTGGTGGTGGTGGCCAGTTTCACATCAGCAGCGCCGCCAGCATCCAGGGTGGGTGGTGACAGCCGGTCTGTGGAACAGCGCCAGAACATGGATTGGTCACCACCAACACATCGTCAATTACACATCATTACGACGATGTCAACTACACATCATTACATCAAACAAAGTCACTTACACACCATCACAACGACATCAATTACAAGTCACTACCACAACATCAATAGCGAATCATTGTAACGTCAATTACAAATCATTACAACAATGTCAATTACAAGTCGTTATAATGATGTCAATAACAAGACATTACAAAACGTCGATTGCAGATCATTAAAACAACATCAATCACAAGTCATTACAAAACGTTAATTGCAAATCATTATAACAACGTCAATTACAAGTCATTACACCAACATCAATTGCAAATCATTATAACAATGTCAATTACAAGTCATATCATTTACATATCATTACATCGATGTGAATTACAAATGAAAGAGTACAACAATGTCAATTACAAATCAGTACAACATCAATTGCATATTTCAAGACAATGTCTTACAATCATTACAATAACACCAATTCCAAAAATGACATCAACAACAAATCAATACAACTTCAATCACAAATCATTACAATTTACATCAATTCCAAAAACAATGTTACATCAATGATAATTACAAATCATGTCAATGACTAACATTATGACAGCAACTGTACTAGGCTAGGATTCTGTCCAGATAATCATTTCAGAAACAGTACTCATGTAAAATGATCACACACACACACACACACACACACACAAATAAGACACACAACACAAACACTCATCCTCTTTTCTGACAGTCATCACCGCACAAAGTGATCATTGTTATCTTTCAACTCAGTTCAAGATGAAATATCAAAAACGATTAAAGGATTTTTGTTGTTGTTGTCGATGTTTGTTAATGGAGGGCCTACCAGTAGAGGGTTCAGGCACCAACTATACAAAAAAACATAACTGTGCATTCTGTCACGACCACACTCCCCTCTAACACTTAACCACCTCCCCCTGCCCACCCCACCCACACCACCACCCCCACCCTCAAAAGTAGAACAAAAGAGGCATCACTCACTTCGTCGCACCACATGCAAGGTCAGCACGTCCTCCTCCATCTCCATGGCGGTCACCTCCCCTTCCCCGGACTGGCGCCGTGGCGACCCCTGCGGGGTGTAGTTGGGCGAGTGGAAGGACACCTCCGACGCAAAGCTCACCCGCTTGGACCGCCCGCTCTCGTCCACGGACCCGTCCACCGACCCCTGACCTTGACCCCCGACGACAGAGGGCGCCACCGCCGCCTTCTTCTTCCTCATCACCACCTTCTCGGCCCCGTCGTAGGGCAGGGGGAGGGTGGAGGAGGCGGCGTGCGGGGAGAACTGCGGGGGAGGGTAGGCGGGGCAGGGCGGGAGGGCCCCGTGGTGGCACTCGAAGCCCTCCTCGCTCACCAGCACGGGCATCATCCCGTCGCAGGCGATGGAGTGCCGGTTCTGCCGGCGGGGCGGCTTCTCCGGCGCCGAGTCCGGCTTGCCCGAGGGTGGGTAGTCCAGGGAGAGGGAGCGCGCCTTGTGGTCGCGGTCGCAGCGCTGCTTCCGCAGGCAGGACTTGAGCGGCGGCTTGCGCTCCTGCAGCCAGCGCTGGTAGGCCAGGAACTTCTCCTCGTCCAGCTCCTGGCTGCTCTCCCCTTCCTCCGACCCCTCGTCATCGTCGTCGTGGCAACCAAAGCAGCGGTGGTCAGTGTAGTCGCGTGGCGGGAAGTGGCAGTAGGAGGGCTCGGGCGAGGGCGTCTTCTCCTCCTTCAGCGCGTCCAAGCGGTCCGGGTTGAGACAGGAGGTGTATGACCCCCCTCCCCCTCCCCCTCCTCCGCTGTTCCTCCTCTGGGCAGGCATCCTGCCCGTCGCCGCGGCAACCACGCACGGGTGGGTTTCGTTGGCGTAGCGCTCGATCTTGGCGCTGCCGCATCGCTTCGTAGGAGAGCTCGGCTCCGGCCTGTGGCCTCCGTCCGGGTTGCTACATTCGGTGTTGCTCTGGCTGCAGCATCGCACATTCTCCGACAGTCCCAGCTGGTTGTAGGCGCTCTCTAGGTGTGGAGGAAAAAACAGCAGGTGCTCCAGTTCCGGGGCCAGGCCAGACAAGGAGCGAGGTTCCACGTAGCCCAGCTCGATTCCCGAGGAGGAGCTGAGGCTGCCGCTGGACGTCACTTCTCCCGATCGCCCCGGCGACCGCCGCCTGTACCGGTTGCCATACGACGACATGTTTCTCTCTTTCCCACAGGCACAGCCACTGGAGGTGGAAGAGCGTGACTGAGAGTTACAGGACCTGCTTCCATCATCCACCACTGGGGTCAGAATGATGGGGATCTGCACGGGGTCGAAGAGCGAGACCCCGGATGACGACGAATCACGCGACTTGGACAGGGAGCGAGAGGACAGGAAGCTGAGGTCGGGCAGTGAATTGTGGGTGTAGAAAGAGTTCATGCCGATGCGGGAGGGGGAGAGGCTCACTGTGCGCCTCATCTGAGCCTTGAAGCGCTCGGCGTGCGTGTCGCGGCACTCCGTGGCTGACTTGGCGCGCGTCATCGGCCCCTTCTCCCGATAGGGGTTCCTGCCGTCCCGCGCCTCGAGGCCCGGTCTGGGTTCTGCCTCGCCGCTGACGCTCCGCGCTTCTTCCCATTCCTGGCAGCCTCTCTCCTGAGAAGCCCTGACCTCTCTCTCATGCGGCCTCCTGGCCTCCAGCTCCTGGGAGATCCTCACCTCCCTCTCCTGGGAAAGCCTTGTCGTCATATCGGGCTCCATCGACTTCCTGGCCTCTGCCTCCAGAGAGCTCCTCCCGTCGCGGTCACGGTCCTTTTCCCTCCCCTTGCGGGCCTCGCGTGTCTCCTTGGCCTGGATCTCATGCAGGACCTTGAGGATGTCGGCGCCGGGGGACCCCGGGGAGGTCTGCATGGAGCGGTGGTTCAGCGGGGGGGAGTCGTCTGACAGGGAGGCCTGCACACCGCACTCTGCCGTGTTGGGCGGGAACTGGGAGGAGAAGTTCTTCTGGCCGTACCACAGGGTGACTGTGTGCGGGGAGATGGCCGTGGTGGCTGAGGCCAGGGAGCGGCCGCAGGGAGCGTCTCGCTGCAGGTCCAGGTGCAGCTCCCGCTTGGGGGCGCCACACGAGGGACAGCTGGCACTGTTGTCGTCGTCGTCGTCGTCGTCGTCCTGCTGTTGTTGTTGTTGTTGGAGGCCGTCGTCCTGGACTTGAGGGGGGCTGTTCTCGTTCCCAAACCCTTCCTGAAACCGCAAGGTTTTTGTTTGGGACTTCCTTTTCCGCTGTTTACTATTCCTTTCTTTGCGTTTCCTTCTTTATAATTTCTTTGTTCACTTTTTGCCTTCTTAACGTTTTTCTTATGGACTTTTCCTTTCTTTTATGTCCTTCTTTACATTTCCTTTCTTTGCATTTTCTTTACTTTACATTTCCTTTCTTTACTTTACATTTCCTTTATATTTCCTTTCTTTACTTTACATTTTCTTTCTTTATATTTCCGTTCTTTACTTTACATTTCCTTTCTTTACATTTCCTTTCTTTACTTTACATTTCCTTTCTTTACTTTACATTTCCTTTCTGTACTTTACATTTTCTTTCTTTACTTTACATTTCCTTTCTTTATATTTCCTTTCTTTATATTTCCTTTCTGTACTTTACATTTCCTTTCTTTATATTTTCTGTCTTTACATTTCCTTTCTTTACTTTACATTTCCTTTCTTTACATTTTCTTTCATTATATTTCCTTTCTTTACTTTACATTTTCTTTCTTATTTCCTTTCTTTACTTTACATTTCCTTTCTTTACTTTACATTTCCTTTCTTTATATTTCCTTTCTTTACTTTACATTTTCTTTCTTTACATTTTCTTTCTTTATATTTCCTTTCTTTACTTTACATTTCCTTTCTTTATATTTCCTTTCTTTACATTTTCTTTCTTTATATTTCCTTTCTTTACTTTACATTTCCTTTCTTTACATTTCCTTTCTTTACTTTTCCTTCTTCACTTACCTTTATTTTCATTTCTTCATTTATTTTTCCCTTTTTTACATTTTCTTTCTTTACATTTTCTTCTTCTTCCCTTTCCTTTGTCTACATTTCTTTATTTACTTTTCCTTTCTTTACATTTCCTTTCGTAACATTTTTTTCTCTTTTCATTTCCTTTCTTTACACTTCCTTTCTTTACATCTTTTACACTTCCTTTCTTTACATCCTTACACTTCCTTTCTTTACATCTGTACACTTCCTTTCTTTACATCTTTTACACTTCCTTTCTTTACATCTTTACACTTCCTTTCTTTACATTTCCTTGCACTTCCTTTCTTTACACTTCCTTTCTTTATATTTCCTTTCTTTACACTTCCTTTCTTTACATTTCCTTGCACTTCCTTTCTTTACATTTCCTTTCTTTACACTTCCTTTCTATACATTTCCTTGCACTTCCTTTCTTGACATCTTTACACTTCCTTTCTTTACATCTTTTACACTTCCTTTCTTTACATCTTTACACTTCTTTCTTCACATTTCCTTGCACTTCCTTTCTTTACACTTCCTTTCTTTACTTTTCCTTTCTTTACATTTCCTTTCCTTTCTTTACATTTCCTTGCACTTCCTTTCTTTACACTTCCTTTCTTTACATTTCCTTGCACTTCCTTTTTTTACACTTCCTTTCTTTACATTTCCTTGCACTTCCTTTCTTTTTACACTTCCTTTCTTTACATTTTCTTGCGCTTCCTTTCTTTATACTTCCTTTCTTAACACTTCCACCCTTTAAATGTCACTTCCTTTCTGTACATTTCCTTGCACTTCCTTTCTTTACATTTCCTTGCACTTCCTTTCTTTACATTTCCTTTCTTTATACTTCCTTTCTTTACATTTCCTTGCACTTCCTTTCTTTACACTTCCTTTCTTTACATTTCCTTGCACTTTCTTTACATTTTCTTGCGCTTCCTTTCTTTATACTTCCTTTCTTTACACTTCCTTCCTTTAAATTTCACTTCCTTTCTGTACATTTCCTTTCCTTACACTTCCTTTCTTTACATTTCCTTGCACTTCCTTTCTTTACATTTTCTCTCTTTACATTTCCATTCTGTGACACACTCTCCTCCTACAGGACTACCACCAACACCAACACCACACCACTCCATTCCAATCCCTCCCCACCGTGTCACGCCTCTCTCTCTCTAGCTCTCTCACCTGGAACAGCACCTGGTCGATGAGGCTGAGGGTGGTCGGGGATGGAGGGTTCGAGCCCAGCACCATCCGCTGGTACAGCTCCAGCAGGTAGGCCGAGTGGCGCTTGCGGTGGAAGCTGTTGGCCAGGGACTCCACGGAGCGCGGGGCTCGATCCCGCCGCACCACCTTCACGTCCTCGGCCGTCAGGTCCGGCAGGCTGCTGGCTCGCTCGTGGAGGTTCCGCTCGCGGCCCAGCTGTTTGAGGCTCTTTACCTGGGTGGTGGGGGTGGGGGTGGGGTGGGGTGGGGCAGGGGAGCAGGTGAGATGACGCGTTTACTACTACTACTACACACACACACACACACATACACATACACACACACCTCCCCACAAACACATAATGGGGGAAAAAAAACATAAAAAAGAACAGTCTAGCAATACACACACACACACACAAACAAACACACACACACACATACACACACACACACATACACACACAAACACTCACAATGGGGGGAAAAAAAAAAAAGAACAGTCTCGGAATACACACACACACACACACACACACCTCCCCACATACACTCACAATGGGGGGAAAAGAAAAAAAAGAACACTCCCGAAATACACATACACACACACACACACACACACACACACACACACACACATACATACACACACACACACCTCCCCACACACACTCACAATGGGGGTGGGGGAAAAAAACAGTCTCAGAATACACATACACACACAAACAAACACACACACCTCCACACACACACACACACACACACACACACACACACATATACACACATACGCACACACACACCCATACACACACACACACACACACACACCTCCCCACACACACTCACAATGGGGGGAGAAAAAAAAGAACAGTCTCAGAATACACACAAAGACACACACACACACACACACACAAAAAGAAAAAAAAAAAAAAAGAAAACCAACGACTACCAACTTCATACCTGTTTCCAGGTGGTGAGGTTACTGCTGCGTCGCAGTCCCCGCCGGTGACCGGCCGACATGAAGAGGTCGCCGCTGGACAGCAGGGTGCCGCACAGGGGGGACAACTTGCAGTGACTGGAGCAGGAGTGGCGCGAGGACCCCGCACTCTTGGAGCTGGACGAGCGACTCAGCAGGTAGTCTTGAAGGGCCTCCAGACACACTCGCCCTGACACGGGGGTCACACAACACAGGGTTTTTTTTGTGTGTTTTTTGTTGTTGTTTTTTTCCTCAGACTTTCTTGGGTCGACCACCGTTTTATTTTGTACATGAATTCATTATAACAATTCAGAGTAGATGGAAAAGAAAGGGGGAAAAAAAAAAAGAAAGAAAAAAAAATGAATACAGTGTACATTAACAATAACATCGTCATCATAAGTCATTATACTTATAATATATTGTTCTATCAATTTGGTCAAGGTGGACACATTTTCATCATGTGTAACAGTGCAGTTTTATAACATATAATAGACATTATATCTAGCATCGGCATAGAGTTATGGAATCTTTGCTTAGCTAACGTAATCTGAAAAGAACACAACCCACACATGGGATATCTTATGTATGAACACATTTCCTCTAGTTTTCTATACGTGATTATATAAAACACCCATTACACAGTCATGTTAAACATTATTACTGCAGACACGTAAGTGCACTTGAATACACACATGCATATATCATTTACATACTCGCATACTTACACATTCACATACATCTGTTCAAGTTTTTTTTTAAATATATATATCATTGAGCCTTCATTATTATTGTGCATTTTGATCTTTCATAATATCACACAGCACAGGTTAACTCTCTCCATACGAACGGCGGAAAGAGACGACGTTAACAGCGTTCCACCCCAATTACCATCATGAAAATATTGCAAGCGGAAGGCTCTTATACTGAAGAGAGGTGAATGTTGACAAAGAATACCACAATTATGATGACGGAAGCTAAAGGTTGGGTCGTTCAGACACCCACTGGACATCCGAAGGGTCTGTGTAGAGGAGAAGAGAGGACTGGCCGTGCTGAGTGAGTTAACGGTGAAAACAAGAGGTGTGTGTGGGGGGAGGAGGGGAGGAGGGGAAAGGGGAGGGGGGTGTATGTATGTGTGTGTGTGTGGGCGAGGGGGAGGGAGGGGGGTGTGCATATGTGTGTGTGTGTGCGTGTGTGTGTGTGTGTGTGTGTGTGTGTGTGTGTGTTTGAGTATGTGTGTGTGTGTGTGTGTGTGTGTGTGTGTACATGCATGTGTGTCTGTCTTGTCTGGTGTTGAGGCTACCACTCACACACACACACACACACACACACAAAGACAACGCACACACACCACTCTCACCTCTCCACCACCACCCTCCAACACACACACACACACACACACACACATACATTCAAACCCCCACACCCACACACACACACCCACACACACACACACCCACACACACACACACCTTCTCCACTTCTGTCCAACCCCCTACCACCCATGCATGCACCCACACACACTCACTCCCATTAAATGCACACACACACACACACACACACACACACACACACAATCACACTCCCACCCCCTACTGCTACCCAACACATACACACACATACACATCGCACTCACACACCCCCACTCCCATCCAAAACACACACACACACACACACTCCCATTCAAAACAAACACACACACACACACACACACACACACATATCACACACACCCCCAAACCCACCCACCCCTACCCCCACCGCAATCCCCTCCCCACCCACACACCCAGTCTCTCACTACCTGGATAGCGCGACAGCAGCATGTTTTTGACGGGCTGGCGGGGGCAGGGTGGGGGAGGGGGGGAGGAGTCGGACTGGGAGGGTGGGGGCTTGTCCTCGTCCCCCTTGTCCTGGTCGTCCACGTTGTTGTCCCGGAAGTGGAAGCTGGTGGACCCCTCGTCCTCGGCGTCCTGCCCGTGGGAGCTGTCCGACCTGGTGCCCTCCCCTTGCTGCCCGTCCTGCCACACACCACACCACACCATACAACACCGCACCACACCATACAACACCGCACCACACCGCACCACACACCGCACCACACCATACACCACACCACACCATACAACACACCACACACCACACCACACCGCACCGCACACCGCACCGCACGGATGAGACGATCAAACCCCAGAGACTCCATACCTCCAACAGCTCCAACCTACCCTACACCTCAGCAAGTCACGGAATGGTTGCTACTCCCTATCCAAGACCAGCGTGCTGGCCATCCTCACCCTGGATCTGCATGTCCCTGCCCGCCCCGAGGTAGTCCCGCAACCCCCCTCCATCCCACCCCCCGTGGTCACCAGAGTGGATGGGACCAGGTAGCACGCTTGTCGTCCACAATTCGACACCCTCAACCTGACCCTCACCGTTGAGAAGTGGCGGCACTTATTCAACTCACATTTGTTTGAGTTCAGCCACGTTGTTGCGTCGTTGCCACAGCTGCTACCACGGGAAACCGTTTCTTCACTCTCTCTTATGAGTCTAACATTCATTGCTTCTCTAACAACCGTGCCTGGTGAATCAAGCGTTACAGTCTAGAATTCCACCGCCAATTCGAATTCAACCATGAGGTTTATGACAGTTGCGACATCTCCGTGATCCACCCTACCCATTGTCTAACCGAGGTCCTGTGTGCAGCACGCACTTAGCGCACGTAAAAGAACCCATGGCAACAAAAGGGTTGTTCCTGGCAAAATTCTGTAGAAAAATCCACGTCAATAGGAAAAACAAATATAACTGCATGCAGGAAAAATACAAAAAAATGGGTGGCGCTGTAGTATAGCGACGCGCTCTGCCTGGGGAGAGCAGCCCGAATTTCACACAGATAAATCTGTTGTGATAAAAAGAAATACAAAATACAAAATACAATCACTAGCTACACAACCCACCTGCGAGACGTAGGAGGCATCGCTGTCGGAGGTGCTGCGGTTCTGGGACCCACTGAAGGACAGGAAGTAGGCGTCCTTGCGGATGCCGCAGTGGACCCCAGAGAGACGCGGGTCGCCGGTGGAGCCCCGCGAGCCCGCCATCTCCTCCTCGCCGTGCCCCCCCTGCTGCGACAGGCTGTCCACGGACACGTTCTGTGCGGGGGGCTCGGTCGGGGGCGGGGTCGGGGAGAAGAGGGGGTCCTTGCTGAAGTTGAGCATGTCGCTGGAGCACATCATCTCCCGCTCGCTGGAGGAGATCTCCATGGAGGTGCGGCTCCCAGACAGCTCCGACTCGTAGGGCCCCAGGTACAGGTCCGTCTGCAGCAGGGAGTCACGGAACTTGGTGTAGCTCCCGTTCAGCGGGAGGGAGCCGCTGGTGGTCTGGGCCGTCGTCTCCCCGCCGGCGCTGGCCGTGGGCGTCTCCCGCAGGTGGGTGTCGAACTGCACACTGAACTCGTCCTCGTAGAAGTAGTCGCTGCTGTGGAAGCAACCCCCCTCCTCCCCACCCCCCGTGGTGCCCGAGGAGTTGGAGTGGTCGTGGTCGCGGCGCGTGCTGTCGCTGTTGTCGTCCGACAGGGAGCTGTCGATCTCCTCCCTCGACTCCTGACCCCCCTCGCTCTGCACGTCGTTG
>NC_134909.1:19103837-19106337 GCF_041734735.1 Babylonia areolata | reverse complement strand
TAGTATTAAGTTTTTGTGCACTGTAAAAAAAAAAAATTTTTTTAAAGAAAGAAAGAAAAATTAAACGAATGAATAAAAAATTTTAAAAATTGGAAGAAAAAAAAAGAGGATGCAGGGGAGGGAAGGTGGTAGAATGGTTAAGACGCTCATCTTTGATTTGATTTGATTTGATTTGGTATGGATACTTACTTAGCGCTCATCCTCCGTAGATGAAGTCAACTATAAGCATACATAATTTTTGTTGTTTTTTTGGGGGGGTTTTTTTTTTTAAATAGTTGACTACATCAAGTTTTTGCGCCTTATACATATTATTATTAGTAGCAGTAGTTCTTTTTTTCATGTATTTATATATTATTTATTCACTCTCTCTCTCTCTCTCTCTCTCTCTCTCTCTTTTTTTTTTTTCTTTCTTTCAAGGCCTGACTAAGCGCGTTGGGTTACGCTGCTGGTCAGGCATCTGCTAGGCACATGTGGTGTGTAGCGTCTCTGGATTTGTCCGAACGCAGTGAGGCCTAGCGCCTCCTTGAGCTACTGAAACTGAAACCGAAACCTCCGTAGAGGCTCAAGCAAGAAGTGTTTTACAAGCTTGGGGTCATTTGCAGTACAGGCTGCCTACCTGGATAGAGCCGACTGACGGTGGCCACCGGGGCACTCATCATTCGTTTTTCCTGTGCCTTTCATTCACATTTCGGGGCACGCACACATACACACTCAAAACAGACAATTTTACGTGTATGACCGTTTCAGTTTGTTGTTTACCCCGCCATGCAGGCAGCCATACTCCGTTTTCGGGGTGTGTGTGCATGCTGGATATGTTCTTGTTTCTATAACCGACCAAACGCTGACATGGATTACAGGATCTTTAACGTGTGTGTTTGATCTTCTGTGTGCTCTGAAAGCCTAAAACCACTCTTTCCCAAGGTTACACTGGTCTAAAATCCCTCTTCCCCAAGTTCGCCATCCATGAAGCCTAGGTCGCCCTGAAGTCTAAAATCCCTCTTCCCCAAGTTCGCCATCCATGAAGCCTAGGTCACCCTGAAGTCTAAAATCCCTCTTCCCCAAGTTCGCCATCCATGAAGCCTAGGTCACCCTGAAGTCTAAAATCCCTCTTCCCCAAGTTCGCCAATTCATGAAGCCTAGGTCGCCCTGACGTCTGAAATCCCTCTTCCCCAAGTTCGCCATCCATGAAGCCTAGGTCGCCCTGACGTCTAAAATCCCTCTTGCCCATGGTCGCCATCCATCAAACCTAAAACCACTCTTTCCGAAGGTCGCCCTGAAAGCCTAAAACCACTCTTTCCCAAGGTCACCCTGAAGTCTAAAATCCCTCTTCACCCAAGGTCGCCATCCATCAAGCCTAAAACCACTCTTTCCCAAGGTCGCCCTGAAAGCCTAAAATCCCTGTGACTCCGGCAGTGGCCAAATGGCAATACACCCTGACGGGAAGCAAGTGACCATAGGTTCAAGTTCCACAGCGGTAAAACAGTGGTCTGCGGAGAGAAAAAATCCGGTATGAAAATCCAGTATAATCGCACTTCAGCATCCTAAACTCAGCTCCAGGAATTTAGGATGCAAAAGTGCGACATTTTCTGAAAATCTGCTTTTGACAGTAAAACAAATATACTATGCAAGTACACACACACACAAAAAAAAGAAGGGGGGGTGGTGGAATTTGGGCTGGTCTCCCCTTGGGATAGAATAATCCACCGCATTGCAGTGCAACAAATACTACCCCCCCCCCCCCCCCCCCTTTCTTTTCTCCCTGTCTGAGTGTATGTGCTATACTTCACTGTCAAAGCAATTTTTTTTTCCACACCATTTTGCCCAGGGTCAATGATGATGCTGTGGGTTCTTTTACATGTGCAAACGTTTGAATCAACAAAATACATTTTGGTATAAAACTACCTTTCATTGATCACGGTTTGTTTGTTTTTTTGTTGTCGTAAGCATGCTTTATACTGTTATGAATGCGGATGTTTCATTTTACTGTTTAGATTCATGTTAGTCAAGTGAAGTCCTTTAGTACCTCTTCCTCTTCCACTACTGTGTCACTTCAGTCGTCCCACCACCTCTTCCCCCTTACCTGCCCCCTTCCCCCATCTCCCATGTGCATATACACACATAATAATGCTTACTGGGGGAGCAGGGGGGGTGGGTGGGGGGTTGGGGTTTTTTTGTCTAATATTGTTAAACAGTGTCAACGAGCACAATAGCCAGGTGTTTAAAGCACTGGACTTTCAATCTGAATCTCGGTGACGGCGCCTGTTGGGTAAAGGGTGGAGATTTTTTCCGATTTCCCAGGTCAACATATGTGCAGACCTGCCAGTGCCTGAACCCCCCCCCCCCCGATCGTGTGTATACGTAGGCAGAAGATCAAATACGCACATTAAAGACACCCCCCCGAAACCGGAGAATGGCTGCCAACAGGGTGGGGTAAAAACGGTCATACACGTAAAAGCCAACTCGTGTACATGTATACGAGTGAACGTGGGAGTTGCAGCAG
>NC_134909.1:19091337-19098837 GCF_041734735.1 Babylonia areolata | reverse complement strand
GTGTGTGTGTGTCTGTAAGGAAGGGACGTGTGTGTGTGTGTGTGTGTGTGTGTGTGTGTGTGTGTGTGTGTGCATGTGTGTGTGTGTGTGCATGCATGTGTGAGTGCATGCGTGCGTGCGTGTGTGTGTGTGTGTATGTGTGTGTGTGTGTTCTATGAAATGCATTTTGTTTTAATCTAACCCTTATTTACTTCACAGCTTTTATAATCTGATTCATCTCTTAAGTGTGCTTTTTCAATCATATGAACACACTGGATGTTTTCCATTGTCAGATAGCGGTTGATGTGTTTTTTAAGACATGTTTATAGTCAACTGGATGATGTAAGGCGCTTTGAGCAGTATTGGTGCTGGATATCGCGCCATTGAAAAACTATGTATTATTATCATTATAACTTCGATCCCCAAATTTGATAAGATCTCAGTTTTGTTCCAGCTGTCTGCATCTGATTTATACAATACTGACTTTGATTCATCAATGTCAAACGGCAAACTTAATGAAAGGATGAAATGATGAGATTCATCAATGATTCATCTCTACAGTCACAGGCGACGCTGCTTGGTCCAACCAGGCAGCACAGTTAGACATTATGTCGGATATACCCTATCCATGGTCAGCCATGACCGAAGGAGGCCTACTACTACATCAATGTAAAACGGCAAACTTTATGAAAGGATGAAATGATGAATCATATGAACAGCAGTTCATTCGGCGGTGAACACTGAGCCAACAGAGAATGACCTTTCTGTTTTTAGCTGGGTTATATATATATCTAACAAAATGGGAACCTGCTTGGTGGCCATCTCAAAGAGAGCTGTCTGCGTGAACCTGGAGGCAATCAAAGTATGAGACCTGTTCCAAACTGGTCATCAGACTGCAGCTGTCACAACACACAACACACACACACACACACACACACACACACACACAGAGAATCATTAGATTTCAACTGCTGTCACAACACACACACACACACACCACACACACACACACACAATTACACACACACACAGACACACACACACACACACACACACACACACACACACACTTGTGTGTTAAACACACACACACACACACACACACACACACACACACACACACACATTACACACACACACACACACACACACACACACACACACACACACGCACGCACACACACACGCACATTACACACACACACACACACATTACACACACACACACACACACACACTTGTGTGTTAAACACACACACACACACACACACACACTAGAACTTTATGTGCCTCTGTCTGTACAAGAGGGTTATCGAATACTAGAAAAAACATCGTGGAACAAAGTCAGAGAATTATACCAGGAAAACGGCAAAGCTTTAAACCACAGTGTAATTAATGCTCAATAACCGGGAACTATCAATCAGTCAAATACATACAGTAATTCAATAAGGTTAAGGCAGATTCAGACATTATCAAACAGGATAAAACTGAACGCTTTTATAACAAAGTTCAGCAAAGATGTCAGATGCATATGTGGAGAACATATTTCTAGCAACCATGTAATATTCGAATGTCAGAATCTAAAATGTTTTTTGCCAGACTCCACCAAAAGTTCTTTTGGATGTGTTATTAACAATTCCAATATGTTATTTGTTATTGCAGAAGGTTTGCTGCATAGTCCTATAGGACATTTGTTATAGATGTCATAGTTGTTTGATGTTGGCGTTCATAACGTTTCCATTTTTCCTAGCGTTGTCTTTCCCTATTCACCCTCCACACACACACACACACTTTTACCCCTCACAGCCCCTACCCCCACGGGTTTTGTTTTTTTTCCTGCCTAATATCACTTCAAGTGGAAAGACGTTAAACTGAAGACAACAACCACACACACACACACACACACACAGCAGAGAGGATGGGAGAAACAAAAGCAGCAAACTGTGGCAGGGGAGGAGGGGAGAGGGGAGGGAGGGGGAGGGGAGGGAGGGTGGGTGGGGGGGGGGGGAGGGGAGCTGTTGATGAGAAGGAAAACAAGAGCAGTAGAAGCAGTGAAGTAAGAGAGAGTGCACCCCCCACACCCCTCCCCCTCCAACCCCACCCCCCACCCCCCCAAAACTCCCCACTCTCTGTTTGTTGTCATCATCTGCTGGATGTGCCCCAAAATAAAACTACCCTGGTTTTGGGGTTGGTTTTTTTTTTTTTTTTTTTTTTTTTTTTTACAGGCAGGCATGCAGTAGTATGGTATGTAGCGGTACAGTTGAGGGTGAAATGAGCTGGAATGGGGGTTTGGGGGTTACCATACATGTGAACAGGGTATTGGGGATATGGGGGCGCGGCGGGGGGGCGGGGGGGGTGGGAGGGTGTGGGGTGTGGGTGGACACAATAATAATAGAGACTGGGGAAAGAGGGAAGGAGAAGGGTGAAGGGCACAGAGAGAGAGAGAGAAGGGGGGTGGGTGTGGGGGGGAGGTGGAGAAAAAGAGAGATAAAGAGAGAGAAAGAGAATTGCAGGGAACAATAAAAGCAGAAGTAGATATGAAAAAAGAGAGAGAGAGAGAGCAAATGGAGAGAGAGAAAGGGGGGGGGAGAGAGGGAAGTGAGAGGGGAAGAGAACGAACGAAATGTTTTATTCAAATAAAGGCCATAGCCCCTTACTGAAGGGGTGTGAAGAAGAAGAAGAAGAAGAAGAAGAGAGAGAGAGAGAGAGAGAGAGAGAGAGAGAGGATGGGGAAGAAGCAACCCAGAACTGGCAGGAAGAAAAAAAAATGCAAAAAAAAAAAAAAAAAAAAAAAAAGTTTCAAACAAAACACACACTCACAACGGCGGGCCTGGCAGAACCCAACTCTGACTAAGCTCTCATACCCAGATCCTGTACAGTAATACTCACACTCACACATGCACACGGACACATGGCACACGCACACACACACACACACACACACACAAACACATGCACACGCCCATGCATGCACGTTTTCGTTAAAAAGCTAAGTGTGCCAAAGTAAACACGGTCTTCATACTCTCTCTGGCAAAGTAAATGCTGCCAGAACGGGTGATAAGCTACATGCATGCAAATCGGCTTGTCCAAATCATTTCAGAATGGTTTCAAGTTCATAAAGGCACATACTAGGGTAATTGGAAGCATCTTCGTCGTGGACATTGACTGCCATACATGTCCAACTTGGCAAAAAAAATTTGTGTTGCTGCTTCAGTCATTTTCAGACACTGTCGGTCCACCACACGATGTCCAGTTACCAGATGAATTCCCCCTCTCCCCCACCTCTGTGTGTGTGTGTGTGTGTGTGTGTGTGTGTGTGTGTGTGTGTGTGTGTGTGACTCTGTGTGTCTGTGTGTGTGTGTGTTTGCATTTGTTTGTGTGTTTGCATACGTTTGTATGTTTTGCATTTGTTTGTGTGTGTTATATTGTGTGTGGACATGTATACAAATTATCAGTTAAATTAAATTATTTCCAGAAGAAATTATAATTTACAGGAGAGAACAGCTACATCCAAGAACAAAGTTTCAGAAGATAGCAGCCAGTGTCAATTACAGAAGATAGCAGTCAGTGTCAGATACAGAAGATAGCAGTCAGTGTCAGTTACAGAAGATAGCAGTCAGTGTCAGTTACAGAAGATAGCAGTCAGTGTCAGTTACAGAAGATAGCAGTCAGTGTCAGATACAGAAGATAGCAGTCAGTGTCAGTTACAGAAGATAGCAGTCAGTGTCAGTTACAGAAGATAGCAGTCAGTGTCAGTTACAGAAGATAGCAGTCAGTGTCAGTTACAGAAGATAGCAGTCAGTGTCAGTTACAGAAGATAGCAGTCAGTGTCAGTTACATACAGCAGTCAGTGTTTGTCAGTTACAGAAGATTGCTGTCAGTGTTTGTCAGTTAGTGAGTTACAGAAGATAGCAGTCAGTGTCAGATACAGAAGATAGCAGTCAGTGACAGTTACAGAAGATAGCAGTCAGTGTCAGTTACAGAAGATAGCAGTCAGTGTCAGTTACAAAAGATAGCAGTCAGTGTTTGTCAGTTACAGAAGATAGCAGTCAGTGCCAGTTACAGAAGACAGCAGTCAATGTTTGTCGGTTACAGAAGATAGCAGTCAGTGTCAGTTACAGAAGATAGCAGTCAGTGTCATTTACATACAGCAGTCAGGGTTTGTCAGTTACAGAAGACTGCAGTCAGTGTGTCAGTATGTGAATTACAGAAGATAGCAGTTAGTGTCAGTTACAGAAGATAGCAGTCAGTGTCAGTTACAAAAGATAGCAGTCAGTGACAGTTACAGAAGATAGCAGTCAGTGTCAGTTACAGAAGATAGCAGTCAGTGTTTGTCAGTTACAGAAGATAGCAGTCAGTGCCAGTTACAGAAGATAGCAGTCAGTGTTTGTCAGTTACAGATACAGAAGACAGCAGTCAGTGTCAGTTACAGAAGATAGCAGTCAGTGTTTGTCAGTTACAGAGGATAGCAGTCAGTGCCAGTTACAGAAGATAGCAGTCAGTGTCAGTTACAGAAGATAGCAGTCAATGTGTGTCAGTTACAAAAGATAGCAGTCAGTGTTTGTCAGTTACAGAGGATAGCAGTCAGTGCCAGTTACAGAAGATAGCAGTCAGTGTTTGTCAGTTACAGATACAGAAGACAGCAGTCAGTGTCAGTTACAGAAGATAGCAGTCAGTGTTTGTCAGTTACAGAGGATAGCAGTCAGTGCCAGTTACAGAAGATAGCAGTCAGTGTTTGTCAGTTACAGATACAGAAGACAGCAGTCAGTGTCAGTTACAGAAGATAGCAGTCAGTGTTTGTCAGTTACAGACACAGAAGATAGCAGTCAGTGTCAGGTACAGAAGATAGCAGTCAGTGTCAGTTACAGAAGATAGCAGTCATGTCAGTTACATCAGATAGCAGTCAGCGTCATTTACAAAAGATAGCAGTCAGTGTTTGTCAGTTACAGAAGATAGCAGTCAGTGCCAGTTACAAAAGATAGCAGTCAGTGTTTGTCAGTTACAGAAGATAGCAGTCAGTGCCAGTTACAGAAGATAGCAGTCAGTGTTTGTCAGTTACAGATACAGAAGATAGCAGTCAGTGTCAGTTACAGAAGATAGCAGTCAGTGTTTGTCAGTTACAGAAGATAGCAGTCAGTGTCAGTTACAGAAGATAGCAGTCAGTGTTTGTCAGTTACAGATACAGAAGATAGCAGTCAGTGTCAGTTACAGAAGATAGCAGTCAGTGTTTGTCAGTTACAGATACAGAAGATAGCAGTCAGTGTCAGTTACAGAAGATAGCAGTCATGTCAGTTACATCAGATAGCAGTCAGCGTCATTTACAGAAACAATAAAAAGCCAGTACGGTACGGCACAGAGATCTATCGACAAGTCTTTATGACGCTGAAAATGTCAATCCAAAACAACAAAAGGCCTGTCGAGCTGGGAAAGGAAGACACACACACACACACACACACACACACAAAGAACACCGACCCAATAAACTCATCCTAGCACCCTGGGAATAATCACACCTGCTCACTGAGCAACCCAACCCCCCCTTGCAAAAACTGCTGAGCAACAACTCAACAACCCAGCCATTGACTGGGGGGGGGAGGGGGGGGGGTCTGTCGTCCTGACAACATTGATTTGTCACCAGGCCCTCTCTCTCTTGCTTCTCTCTCTCTCTCTCACACTGTCAGCAAACTGAATGGCGGGGGGGACAACACAACCAAAAAACAAAAACCAAACAGCCCAGCACTGCACTTTAAACCCATGACTGCAGGCTGCAGACCTTGTCATTGCAAGTCTGCGTCCCCATCCATCCCTCCCTCCCTCCCTCCATCCATCTATCCATCCCCTAGCAGGGTGCCGACAGCCTGACCTCTTGACATTTTCAGCTGGCGCACAGGAGGCGACTTGTGTTAGGAGGAACACTTCATTGCTGGGCTACAGCCATGTATGTCATTGACAGGGGGGGGGGGGGGGGGGGGGCGACATGAGGGGTGGGGGCAGGGCTGGCGGGAGAGGGAGGTAATGTCAAATATCAACGCTACCCTGTATATATATATATATATAGTCTTCTTCTTTTTTTGTACTGTAGTGAGGGGATCTAGGGAGGCTGGGTCTCTTATTGACTGACACTCACAGTCACTGTATGCACACACGCGCAAGCACGCACGCACACACACACACACACACACACACACACAGTCATCTAAGGAGACTGGTTCTCCTAGACACAGACAGAGAGAGAGAGAGGGAGTCACACACACACACACACACACACACAGTTTCAGTTTCAGTTTCAGTAGCTCAAGGAGGCGTCACTGCGTTCGGACAAATCCATATACGCTACACCACATCTGCCAAGCAGATGCCTGACCAGCAGCGTAACCCAACGCGCTTAGTCAGGCCTTGAAAAAAAAAAAAAAAAAAAAGGTGAATCAATGATAGATAAGCTTACACAAATAAATAAATAAATAATAAATAATAACTATAATGTTAAAAAAAAAAAAGAAAAAAAAAAAGAAGCAAATAGATGTAAAACATTAAGACACACATTCACATATACACCCACACATGCATAACAGATATGCACCGAACACGCAGTTTCACAGATAGGAAAGCACAGTCAAATACATATAAACGTACATGAGCTCCAACACACACACACACACACACACCACACACATTACCCTGCACCTCCTCTACCCCCCTCCTCCACACACTCATTTCTAGTCTACGTATCACAGCTTCCACGGCACACACACATACATACACACACACACACACACACACAGATGAAGACTTACTTGTACAAGCGCACACACATATGCCCATATCTCCACACACATATGTACAAAGATATATATATATATATATATACGTTCCAATATCCTGTTGCTCCCACAGTGTAGGCATGCATACACTCACATACCTCATCCTCTACCCCACCTCCCTCCGCACCCCCACCTCCCCCTCACACACACACACACACACACACACACACACACACACACACACACACACGTGCACAGAACTCTACTGACACTTGTGTACACTTACACTCTCGCGCATGCACAAACGCACTCAAAAATACAGACCCACATATGCACACAAACACAACACACACACACAGAGGCTGCCACTGATTGGCCGCAAGAGGGATGGGAAAAGATCTCTGATGCCAAGAACGTGGCGTATAGTGTGTTGCTCAGTCTATTGTATTTGGAAAAGCCCACAGAGACTCTGTTCCGTTTTGAAGAAATTTGCGCAATGTTGGTTTGGAAATGATGCCGATATTTGTTTGATTAGCAAAGCATTGTGCTCTGCCTTTCATGTTAGACTTACGGCCACTCCCTCTCTCTGCTTTTATTTCTTTGAGGCGATCGATGGTGTGATGGCCTTGTACCTGTTCTTTTTGATATTCTTTGACTTTTCTGAAGATTTCCGATTTTCCTAGATGTAGGCCGCTCGTTGGTGTTGCGTTACCAGCAAGTCTGTCAGCTCGCTCATTTCCCTTAACACCTGCATGTCCCA
>NC_134909.1:19058837-19086337 GCF_041734735.1 Babylonia areolata | reverse complement strand
AGTCATCATCATCATCATCGATTCCTCGTCATGTCTGTATACCATGCCTCTCATCGTCTGTCCATCTGTCATCATCATCATCATCATCATCATCAATTCCTCATCATTCTCTGCAAAGGCATACCATGCCTCTCATCATCTGTCCATCTGTCATCATCATCATCATCATTGATTTCTCATCATGTCTGCATAACATGCCTCTCATCGTCTGTCCATCTGTCATCATCATCATCATCATCATCATCATTGATTCCTCGTCATGTCTGCATGCCATGCCTTTCATCGTCTGTCCATCTGTCATCATCATCATCATTGCTTCCTCATCATGCCTGCATACCATGACTCTTCATTGCCAATCATCTGTCATCATCATCATCAATTTCTCAATATTCCTCTGAAATCAGCTATTGAATCCAAATGATGACATCCGAATAAACCACTGATCTGATCATTCTTTGTGCTCATGCTGGAATGAACTATTCGTTCCTGTGGAATGAATTACTGATTCCAAATGATGGCATCAGAATAAACTACTGATTCCAAATGGTGACACTGGAATAAACTATTTATTCCTAATGGTGACACTGGAATAAACTATTTATTCCTAATGGTGACACTGGAATAAACTATTGATCACTACTGATTCCTAATGGTGACACTGGAATAAACTATTGATTCCTAATGGTGACACTGGAATAAACTATTGATTCCTAATGGTGACACTGGAATAAACTATTGATTACTACTGATTCCCAATGGTGACACTGGAATAAACTATTGATTCCTAATGGTGGCACTGGAATAAACTACTGATTACTAATGGTGACACTGGAATAAACTACTGATTCCTAATGGTGACAATGGAATAAACTACTGATTCCTAATGGTGACACTGGAATAAACTATTGGTTACTACTGATTCCCAATGGTGACACTGGAATAAACTATTGATTCCTAATGGTGACACTGGAATAAACTATTGATTCCTAATGGTGACACTGGAATAAACTACGGATTCCTAATGGTGACACTGGAATAACTGATTCCTAATGGTGACACTGGAAAAAAACTGTTTATTCCAAATGATGAAACTGGAATAAACTATTGATTCCTAATGGTGACACTGGAAAGAACTATTGATTCCTAATGGCTAAACTGGAATAAACTATTGATCACTACTGATTCCTAATGATGACACTGGAATAAACTACGGATTCCTAATGGTGACACTGGAATAAACTACTGATTCCTAATGGTGACACTGGAATAAACTATTGATTCCTAATGGTGACACTGGAATAAACTATTGATTCCTAATGGTGACACTGGAATAACTGATTCCTAATGGTGACACTGGAAAAAACTGTTTATTCCAAATGATGAAACTGGAATAAACTATTGATTCCTAATGGTGACACTGGAATGAACTATTGATTCCTAATGGCGAAACTGGAATAAACTATTGATTACTTCTGGTTCCTAATGGTGTCACTGGAATAAACAATTCATTCCTGATGGTGAAACTGGAATAAACTATTCATACCAAATGGTGACACTGGATTTAACTAAGATAGATTCAACGTCATGACGATGAAATAAACTATTGACTCCTCATGGTCACATCAGTACAAACTATACTGAACAATTTCTATCAAGTATTTAATTTTAATGAAAGGAAATAAACCTTTTCACACAAGTTTGTATTTTTCTTTTAAAGCTTTTCAGCATCAAAAAATAATAGTCATAAACTGTATCTGAGAAGTGAATAGAAGAACGGAATTCCAAAAGCGGGGGTGAAGGACAGGCAGTACAAAGCAGATTCTAATTGCATTTGACCTTTGACCTCTGACCTCTAACCAGAACGTCCCAAAGATATAGTAGTATATATATGGCCATGGCCATGGCCATAGCCAAGCATTGTTGTACCATGTTGGATGAAAATAAAATGAAAAACCCAAGCTCTGATTTTGGACTGTGCACTGTTATATATATCCATTAATCCATGTTGTGACCTTGAACTTTGACCACCAACTATGACTCAATATTCAGGGTTTTACTTCCTCTCACCTCCACCAGTTACTGTGTTGCATTTAATAATAATAATACAACAAGAATAAGGTGATGATGATGAAGAAGAAGACAGAGAACTTTATTTATATCGATAGCACATTTGATGAAGACTTATCTTCTTCTTCTTCTTCTTCTGTGTTCACTCGTATGCACACGAGTGGGCTTTTACGTGTATGACCGTTTTTACCCCACCATGTAGGCAGCCATACTCCGTTTTCGGGGGTGTGCATGCTGGGTATGTTCTTGTTTCCATAACCCACCGAGCGCTGACATGGATTACAGGATCTTTAACATGCGTATTTGATCTTCTGCTTGCATATACACACGAAGGGGGTTCAAGCACTAGCAGGTCTGCACATATGTTGACCTGGGAGATCGTAAAAATCTCCACCCTTTACCCACCAGGCGCCGTCACCGTGATTTGAACCCGGGACCCTCAGACTGAAAGTCCAACATTTTAACCATTCGGCTATTGCGCCCGTCGATGAAGACTGATCAAAAGCAACAAGAACTCATCTCAGCTCTTGTTCAGGTTATAAGCTTGTTTCTGATCATGTGACCCTGTTGTGACCTTGACCTTTGGTATCTGACCTTCAATTTCAATCTAGAGACGATGCTTTCAGTTTGACCATCATGACCATGTCCATCTGTTGCACCAATGTCAATGAATTTTCAACCGATGTTATGTAAGACAAGACAAGACAAGACAAGACAAGACAACAGAGTTCTGTTTGTACAATGCTTCTGTGAAACACTCACAATCTATGTAAATCACAGTATTTCTTCTTCTTCTTCTTCTTTTTTTCTTCTTCTTTTTTTTTTTCACCTTAAGTTTTCCTAGAACAGTTTAAACTACATTTTTGGACTGGTGATAGTAGACCAATACCCAAAGTCACGGTCACTGTTGTCTGCTTGTTTTAAATTTTCAAACAAATAGGAGGAGTTTGTATTATACTCCATGTTTGGTGTTAAATATACTTACCATGTCAAACTGATGCAAACTAGGCCTATTGGTTTGCTCTGCTTGGCCAAATTTCGCACGGCTAACAGTGAAAAGACGGGCCCACCCGCTCTCAGCCAATCAAACGCCTCTAAAAACTATAAGCGCTTAATCATTCCTTTGGCCAAGGCTCTCCACGCCATCAAACTGGAGAAGACTTGTTGGCGCTTTAAGCTCCAGATCAAACAAAGATGAAAGAAGATTAACAAAGAAAGGGAGTGCTTTGTTTCTCTAGTTTAAAAACAACAACAACAACAACAACAAGAGAGGCAAGGCCTTCAAGACTCACTTGTGGCAAATTAAGTCCCCTAGCATTAATTACAGAGTAATTTCCCTTTTTTACTATCTGCACCAAAACGTTTGCAAAATAAATAAAACTTCCATGCTTAGCAAAAGAAATTCCTGTTTGAACAAAAAAAAATGATATTAATGACTGCTCTTGTTGTTGGGTCAGAATATCAGATCAAAGTGCCAAGTTTAGAGAATACAAAAAATATAAATATAACAGTAAATGCAGTTTGCATATAATTAGGCTTCTTTTTTTTTTTTTTTTTTTTTTTTTTTTTTTGGTGCCCATCCGAGAGGTGCAGTATTGTTTTAAACAAGATGACTGGAAAGAACTGAATTTTTCCTATTTTTATGCCTAATTTGATGTCAACTGACAAAGTATTTGCAGAGAAAATGTCAATGTTAAAGGTTTTTTTTTTGTTTTTTTTGTTTTTTGTTTTTTGTTTTTTTTGCTGCCCCATCATCTGCACCGTTTCAGTGGCATTACTCCCACGCCGCTCATTTTTAGATTCCCCCATACACAACCACACCCGGGTTCGTCCGTCGCAGTCCCAGCGTCGGCAGTCCACAGGGAACCATCGATGTTAGGTCGCCAGGAGGCCACACACCAGAGGAGACCCTGCACTGCTGCTGAGTCACTTCGGTGGTGTTCAGTGGTGCCTGTTCTGTTTTAACGTACTTAGGACACCACCTACTAAGCCCCCTACTAACGACAATAATGGCTTAGTCGCGGAGCCAGACTGAGTGAGCGTCCCTCCCAGAGTGGAGACCGCCACCACGTCCCTCAAACAACAGCCCCCCATGAATCTGCCGACACTGACGACATTGACAGGACTCACCCCAAGCACGGAAGTGGAGGGGTATCGAAACTGAGGTCACCATGAGAGCAGGGCATGAAAGGCCACAGACTTTGAGACTATTTTGTTTATATTGATGACGATGAAGGAGCAGGAGGATGACGATGATGATGACGATGTTGCTATAGAGGTCCATTTTGGTTTGGGACTGCGTGACAAGGCTGTACTCTACGCTTCCTGTCATAATGATATCCCGGCGTTAACCAGGCCCGAGAGATACAGACACTTGCAGTGTTGGTCAGGTAATTAGAGCAACACACCCAAAGACGCATCCTTGAAGCGGATGACACTCGACTGTGTGGTCCCAGTCTCCCCATTTAAGCCCACAGCACACTCAACTCTGGGTAGGAGCCGGCCACGGGCCGAAAAACCCACCTCCGCTGGGATTCGAACCCGCGTCCTCCCAGCCGTAAGTCCGCGACGCTAACCACTTCGCCACGGCGGCTGGTGTCAATGTTAAAGTTTACCACAGACACAAAGACACACACACAGACAACCGAACACCGGGTTAAAACATAGACTCACTTTGCTTACACAAGTGAGTCAAAAAACCACCAACTCTACTCATTCTCCATGACAATGCAGAGACAATCAGCTATCTGGATCTCCATTGATGACAGTAATACCTGCCAAAGTTGTAAAAACTATTTTTTTTAATTTTGTTTGATTTGTTTTACGCCAGCAATGGTGTGGAGGTGTCTACTGTTTCTCTATCCCTGTTGGATTATGATGTCAACAGCACAGCAAACCATGCTGGATAATATTATCATTAGCACACATACCATGTTGGATAAAAAATAAAATTATTATCATTAGCACAACATACCATGCTGGATATTCTATCATTAGCATACCATGTTGGATAAAAAATAAAATAAAATCATTATCATTACTACATCACCACTACATACCATGTTGGATAATGATAACTGATATCATTAGCACTGCATACCATGTTGGGTAATATTATCATAAGCACTACATACCATGTTGGATAATGTTATCATTAGCACAGCATACCAATGTTTGATAAAAAAAATTAAAAAAATGATGGGCGCAATAGCCGAGTGGTTAAAGCGTTGGACTGTCAATCTGAGGGTCCCGGGTTCGAATCACGGTGACGGCGCCTGGTGGGTAAAGGGTGGAGATTTTTACGATCTCCCAGGTCAACATATGTGCAGACCTGCTAGTGCCTGAACCCCCTTCATGTGTATATGCAAGTAGAAGATCAAATACGCACGTTAAAGATCCTGTAATCCATGTCAGCGTTCGGTGGGTTATGGAAACAAGAACATACCCAGCATGCACACCCCCGAAAACGGAGTATGGCTGCCTACATGGTGGGGTAAAAACGGTCATACACGTAAACGCCCACTCGTGTGCATACGAGTGAACGCAGAAGAAGAAGAAGAAGATAAAAAATAAAATCATTATCATTAGCACTACATACCATGTTGGATAATGATATCATTAGCACTGTATACCATGTTGAATAATATTAAGATTAATATCATTAGCACTACATATCACGTTGGATAATTATATCATTAGCACTACATACCATGCTGGATAATGATATCATTAGCGCTGCATATCATGTTGGATAATAATCAAATCAATATCATTAGCACTACATACCATGTTGGATAATGATGTCATTAGCACTGATTACCAAGTTGGATAATAATCAAATCAATTTATCATTAGCACTACATATCATGTTGGATAATGATATCATTAGCACTGCATATCATGTTGGATAATAATAAAATCAATATCATTAGCATTTCATATCATTTGGATAATGATATCATTAGCACTTTATACCATGTTTGATAATAATCAAATCAATTTATCATTAGCACTACATATCATGTTGGATAATGATATCATTAGCACTGCATACCATGTTGGATAATAATAAAATCAATATCATTAGCACTACATACCATGTTGGATAATGATGTCATAAGCACTGATTACCATGTTGGATAATAATCAAATCAATTTATCATTAGCACTACATATCATGTTGGATAATGATATCATTAGCACTGCATACCATGTTGGATAATAATAAAATCAATATCATTAGCACTACATACCATGTTGGATAATGATGTCATTAGCACTGCATACCATGTTGGATATTAACTAAAATCAATATCATTAGCACAATATATCATGTTGGATAATGATATCATTAGCACTACATACCATGTTGGATAATAATAAAATCAACATCATTAGCAATGCTTACCATGTATGTTGAATAAATACTTCATTAACACTGCAAGCTAAGTTGGATATTGACATCATTAGGACTGCATGCTACCCATATTGCACAATGACATCATGAGCACTGCAAGCCATGTTGGATAATCATAATGATATCATTTGCACTGCATTTCACCCATGTTGGATGACATCATTTGCACTGCGTCTCATCCATGTTGGATGATATCATTTGCACTGAGTTATCACCCATGTTGGAAAATGACATCACTGGCATTGCGTTTCACCCATGTGGCATTGCGCATCACCCATGTTGGATAATGACATCATTGGCATTGCGTTTCACCATTACTGGATAATGACATCATTGGCACTGCGTATCACCCATGTTGGATAATGACATCACTGGCATTGTGCATCACCCATGTTGGATAATGACATCATTGGCATTGCATTTCACCATTACTGGATAATGACATCACTGGCATTGCGTATCACCCATGTTGGATAATGACATCATTGGCATTGCATTTCACCATTACTGGATAATGACATCATTGGCATTGCGTATCACCCATGTTGGATAACGACATCATTGGCATTGCATTTCACCATTACTGGATAATGACATCATTGGCATTGCATTTCACCATTACTGGATACTGACATCACTGGCATTGTGTATCGCCCATGTTGGATACTGACATCATTTGCACTGCATGCCACTCAAGTTAGATAATTGCATCAGCAGCACTCCAAACCACGTTGGATTACTTATGAATTACATCATTTAGCAGTGGAAGCCATGCTGGATGATTGCATCATTTGCAATACATGGCCCCCATGTTGGATCATTTCATCATTAGACTTTGGCACTGCACGCTGTAGCTGAAAACGTCATCATGCTGCCTATGTTCCTTTTTTTTTTTTTTTTTTTTTTTTATTGTAATTTGCCTTTCTGCTCCATCAAACTATTCAGATAATACACATTGCAACCTGTTGTTGCAGAAATTATGCATCAAACTGTCATTTCCAAAAACATGACAGTATCATTTGTTATCAGTGGCAAATGACTAGATATAAAGCAGTCAACAATGTCTGACATATGTAACTAACTAGTGATAAAAATGAATCAAGTCACCTGTCACAGCATCATTAGTAGTAACTAGTATTACTGGTAAATTTACAGCAGTAGATGCTGTCTTACTTATATTGTTAAAACTCAAAAAAATAAATGAATCAAGTAACCTGTCACAGTACTATTTGTATTACTAGCAAATATCTCTACACAGCAGTGAGCAGAGCCTGACGCACGTAACTGATAACAAGAGAGGCAAGGCCTTCAAGACTCACTTGTGATAAATTACGTCCCCTAGCATAATTACTGAGTAATTTCCCTTTTTTTACTATCGGCACCAAAACGTTTGCAAAAGAAATAAAACTTCCATGCTTAGCAAAAGAAGTTCCTGTTTGAACAAAAAAATGATAATAATGACTGCTCTTGTTGTTGGGTCAGAATATCAGATCAAAGTGCCAAGTTTAGAGAATACAAAAAATATAAATATAACAGTAAATGCAGTTTGCATATAATTAGGCTTCATTTTTTTATTTTTTGGTGCCCATCCCAGAGGTGCAATATTGTTTTAAACAAGATGACTGGAAAGAACTGAATTTTTCCTATATTTATGCCTAATTTGGTGTCAACTGACAAAGTATTTGCAGGGAAAATGTCAATGTTAAAGTTTACCACGGACACACAGACACACACACACACACACACAGACAACCGAACACCGGGTTAAAACATAGACTCACTTTGTTTACACAAGTGAGTCAATAAATGAATCAAGTAACCTGTCACAGTACTATCTGTATTACTAGCAAATATCTCTACACAGCAGTGAGTCTAACGCATGTAACTGATAAAAATGATTTAAGTAAACTGTCATTCAAATAGGTCCCCACACACCTCCCTGGAAAATAACACTAGCTAGCAAAGTTGTCCAAAGTGTGCTGATTTTGCTTTCATACTGTGTCAAGTCTCATCTGTTGGTTCCCTTTATATGGAAGGGTAGAAAACAATAATACTTGATAAGGGGGGGAAAAAAAGTCAACATATAAAAGGTTACAAGTCTGTGTGAGTGTGTGACTGAAGCCTTCCTGAATGACACAGCACCCAATGGCACCTTTTACAGTAAGCTCTACATTTATTTGCTTATTTAATATTTATCATCATTGTTGTCTTATTTATTTATTTATTTATTATTTTATTATTATTATTACTACTACCTTTTTTTTCTTTTTTTTTATAATTATTATTTATTTATCTATTTATTTATGTAAGCTTATCTATCATTTATTCACCTTTTTTTTTCTTTTTTTTCTCAAGGCCTGACTAAGCACGTTGGGTTACGCTGCTGGTCAGGCATCTGCTTGGCAGATGTGGTGTAGAGTATATATGGATTTGTCCGAACGCAGTGACGCCTCCTTGAGCTACTGAAACTGAAACTGAAACATCTACCCAAGCAGGCTGCCTGTTGTGCAAATGACTCCATGTTTATCAGGTACAAGGCACAAGGAAGGAAGGAATTTTGTTTAATGGCCCGTCACACATATCGGTGATTGAAGACATTTTGTTAAAGTATTTATGAATACATCTGAGTATCATCGGTTAGAAGGGGTGGGAGATGTGGATGAATGGAGGGTTGGGGGAAACTGGGCAAATGAGAGTAAAAATGTGGGTGAAATTTGGAAGAAAAAAAAAACAAAACAAAAAAAACAACCAAAAACCCTCTAAATACAGTTACAGGAAATTACTTAAAGGACTTCGTAAAAGAGAAGTCGTTAAACTGACAAGTGAAACAACTGACAAGGCACAAGTTTCAAGACAGGTCTCTGACCATGGATAGATGCTATAGAAGTATCCATAACAATCAATCTGTTCAAAATCTCCAAACCATTTTTTTTTTTTTTAATGTGGTCTTCCAAAAAGCTTTCCAAAAAGCTCCCAGTACACAACAGTGAACACCAACTGGTATGATGTCATCTTTAATTAAACGTTTCCATCCATTCACAATGTTCAAGTTGAAAAGCTGGCTTGTGCCATTTGTGGAACTTTACAGCTGCATGGCGTAACCGATAGTCACACAACAAACTGTTCGTCGAATAAATCAGATATGTTCAAAGCATCTTGAAACACGAGTTTTACAGATGTATAAGTGCTACAAATCTGCATCTTTAAGCATTCTGTAAGCATTTTTTTCACAACGTATGTAAAATGAGGCTCACTCAAGTCATTTCCTTCTCTCTTTTTTTTTCTCTTTTTTTTTTTTAACATTCAATTGTTTCCTTGTTCAGTCACTTTCCCTTTTTTCTTAATCAGTTAATCAGCAACTAGTAATCTTGTTCAATCCCTTTTGAAAATTAGTCTACTTTCAGCTATTTTCCATCTCCAGTCCAAGGCAGCTTCCCTTCTTTTATGGTCAAGATTACTGAAGTGAACAAGATCTCACTAAGCTGGTCTTTCGATTCTTTTCACTATTTCAGTGTCAGGGATAAAAATTACCAGTCAGGAAAAAAGACACTAGTATTCCCTGAGATATTAATGTCTATGGTCAGAACCAGCTGATATAATTTTTCACTGATTTCTTTTCCATTAAAACTGATTAACTTCCAACATTTCTGTCAAACCAGCACTCCAGTGAATAAGCACTCTGTCTATTTCTAAAAATATGGATAGAGTAACCCACTGGAGAAAAAATAAGAATGACAGTCCTCTGATTCATCGACAATATGGATTTGTAATCATGTACACACAAGGTTAAAGTCTGCCATAGGTGGTAACAATCAATAACTTAATCATCAAGTAGACATAGCTGTCATACACTTGATACAGTCAGTGAATGGTAAACAGATACACATGTATACTCAATTACTGAATTAGCAATACTAGGTGAAGTCTGATCAAAATTGCCCAAGTCTTGATATGTCCTCTACATACCATTTTCTCTCTGAGGACGCTGCTTTTTTATCTTTTACATCAGGTCAAAATGTTTTCTGTATTATGACACTTAAAGCTTTAATTTCAAATAAATATTATCCAAAATATCCAAACAATTAACAAAAATTGTTTATGGTGTTATTGTTTACCATGAAGTACGCCATTCACTCTCTTGCCTGCTCACATTCACATTCTCACAAACGTGCACACACACACACACACACACACGCAATGAGTGACACACACACAGGGTCTTTTTTCATTTTCTTTTTTTCTTTTAGTGGGTTGGGGGTCAATTTAAAGAGAACTGGATCTTATAATGAAATTTGGAACCTTCAATAGGTAATTAGAAATTATTATACATATGCTGGATGCTGACAAATATTTTTTTCTTCATTTTTTCTTTTGTGTTTCCTTTTTATGCCAGTAAGAACGAGGCATCTACTGACATCAGCTGAAAGTCTAAATCTTACGAAATGGAACATTTGTTTATTTGAAAATGAACTGATCTGGTGGGAAGAAATAAAGAGAACTGGTGTACTGACATACGTTGGTCTTGGAACAGACATGGCAAGTCTTCAGACACAGCATTATGTTGATCCAGAACCCTGACCGAAATCACCATTTCCTCTACCCTCAAATCACTTCAGCTCGCCCCACCCAGCCAAACGGAAATTCAACACTGGAACTTACCTTGGATGATACACTTTAATTCCAACACAGACCAGGGAAGTTGTAAAGCTCAAAATGCCTTTCCATTTCAGCGAGGCTCTGGCATTAGAATTGCGACGCCATCTTTCTCCAGAGGCTGATTATCATAATGAGGGATGTGCCAGTCGGATTCAGGCCCACTCACACACACACACAGACACCGGCAGCGGACTGCACACCCAGCTTCGCAGCGCCCGTCCCACTTCGCTTTTCACAGTTCGCTTCCACTACACATTCTGAGAATAAGCAAACCCATAGGTGCGACGGTGCTTGTGCCAAATAAATTATCCGATCGATCTGAGGAAAGGTTAGAAAAGGCACGGGTTGCTTGATGGCGAGGGTGTTTTCGATTTCTCATTATTTTTTTATTATGATAAAGAGGTGCGCCATCTTGCACAACTTAGCGATCGAGATTTATTTCCCTTGCTTTGCTTTCTCTCTCTCTCTCTCTCTCTACAACAATATTCTTTAATTTTTTGCCAGTAATTAATATAACCATCTGAAGAACATCACTGCCTCAGTCACTAACATTGCATTGCTTTAATTTGTACTGAACAGAATTAAGACTGATTTCGAAGGTATTTTCCTTTAGGCCAATGACAAACCCCACACATGACTCACATCGATTATTCACAGGTCAAAACAGGTCAGATGTCAACGCAGGTCACTTAAGGCTGCTACCCGTGTGTGTGTGTGTGTGTGTGTGTGTGTTGGTCTGTACCACCGTCCCCCCCGCTTCCCCCCTCCTCTCTCTCTCTCACTGGATTGGAGCGAATCGGAGTGTGTTTTCCATACGCGCATGCTTTTGGTTTGGTTTTGTATTATTATGCAGTATAGACCCCATATAGGACAGGGACTGGATGAATAAAGCACACATTTGCTTATCCATTGTGGCCCTTTCCTTGATCTTTACAAATCAGTCTCTCTCTCTCTCTCTCTCTCTCTCTCTAGTCCGTAGGTTAGAGTACAACAAAGGAATAACAATGCACAAGATTATGACAGGAAATGCACCACCAACACTGATACACAAATTCTCTGTAAATTCATCAAGGAATCCTCCAAAAGTCCATATCCCAATCCCCAAGAATTGATTTATTCCAATCCAGTTTGGTTTACTCAGGCGCCACTCTATGGAACTCACTCCCAGAAACAATTAAACAATACTACTACCTTCAAAAAACATTATCTTTCCCACCTTATGACAGTATCAACTTTGTTGATACCAATTGACTTGGTGTGTACGGTTGCCCAGAATCCCCCTCATCATATTATATTGCACCCCTGGTTTTTTTTTATGTGTGTGAATTGAAGTAAGTATTATTTTATAATATTTCATTCGTTTGTAATGCATGTTACTTCTGTTTGCTTCTTCGGTTCTTTCATTTCTTTCTGTTAAACGTAGTTATATTCATGCAGTCGTTGCCAGCTGCTTCGCTGTCAATTCGATGTAGTGATGTATGTGTACCGATATGCGTATAATCCTTATATATATGTATATATATATATAATATATTAAAATATATTCATATGTGTGTGTGTGTGTGTGTGTGTGTGTTGATTAGATGGTACAATGCATGATACTTTGTCTTCCTTACTGACCTGCTGTTCTTTATCATATGTTCCTTGTAATATGAGGTTATTTACTCATTAGTTGATATTGTTTTATTTTATTCTCTCTCTCTCTCTCTCTCTCTGAGTCACCCTCTCCCTCTGTCTGTCTCTCACTCTCTCTCATGTTGTTCTCCTGTGACATTTTTATTCTCATACTATTTTATATGTTGAATTATGCTTCCTTTGGCAATGAGCACCCCCACCCCCTTCCTCAAGTTATTGCTATGTGTATTTTTATTAGACTTACTGTTTTATATTCACGTCAGTATAGTATTTGTTAACATACACAATGTACGCTTATCTGTATGTGTAAGTGTGCGTGAGAGAGAGAGAGTGTGTGTGTGTGTATGTGTGTTCTGTGTGGGTTTTTTTTTTTCCTATGTCGTTTATCAATACCATGCTCGTGCCTGTTTGTGTGTGTGTGCGTGTATGTGTGTGTGTGTGTGAGTGTGTATCTTATCATTACCACGCTTATGCCTTTATGTAGTATTGTATTCGCATGCTATGACTTTTGAGTAGCATTGTGTAGTGCATGCAATGACATACATAATGTAGTACATTCCACACTGCTCTTTGGCTCAGAATACTGGAGGATGAACACGTCGTCCATGTTTCACAGCAGTACAACAAGGTGGTCAGCGCAACAGCTCTATAGGTTTTGATTTTGATGCTGAGCCTGATGCCTTTGTTGTTCCACAGCCTGTTGTATTTGGTTGGATGTCTATACTGGGTTAGATTACATCCAGGTGTTTGGTTGGACTGATGTCCATGCAGGGTTATGTTTTACAGTTGTTAATTGTTTAAATGTATACTTTACTCTTCATTTGAAAAAAAAAACAAAAACAAAAAAACAACAAAAAACAATGTACAGTGACATCGCGCATGTTTTATATTGGAAGGAGCTACATAAATTAAATCACACACACACACACACACACACACACACACACACACACAGAGGAACAGACAGACAGAGGGAGGAAGGCAAACAGAGAGGCAGACAGACAGACTGGCAGAGACAGAGATTCAGAAGAGTGTGTATATATCTATGTGTATGTTTACCACAAATAAAGACAAGCCAAACAGAATAAGTTCATTGGAAGCAGTTCCTTGGTGTCCAGCATCATTTACTGACCAGTTCCTTGTTTTTGCTATTCTTCCAGACTCACACCACTTACACATGTTCTCTCTTTATATACTGCAAAGTGACTCACACACTCTTGATATGCAAAATTCTATCCCTCCAAGTAACCTATATGTACACTCTTTATGTACTAAATTATACTCCCTCAAAGTGACTCACACACTGATACTCTTTATATACTGCATTACACTCACTCAAGGTGACTCACTCGTGTACACTCTTTATACAAAAACTGCATCATACTCTCTCAAATTGACTCACACATGTGCACTCTTTATAAACTGCATAACACTCCCTCAAATTGATTCACACAGGAACAAACACATGCACTCTCTATGTATACTGCATTGTACTCCCTGAAAGTGACTCACACAACGTATAAAACGATCTCTTTATATACTGCAGTATACTCCCTCAAAAGTGACTCACAACAAACGCATGTACTCTCTATCAATTTTTGACTTCTTTTTTTTTAATTTTTAATTCACAACTTACACAACATATGCAGTCTTTTCATAGCATGCTCCTCCTCACTCACAAAATACAGCTCTTAAAACACCAACAATGTCACACTAAAAAACATTAAGACTAATTCTTTGTGGTATGCTCATGCCTGCACATAAATAATTCCTTGGACAAATTCAATTCCTTATCAGTCTGAATAATACATTTCATCATTAAACAAACAAAGCAACAACATGTTTGGTGCGGATATGGAAAAAATCATTCTTGGATAAAGTCATCAAATTTCATTTAAATAGTAGCAAAGCCTGAAAAAAAAAAAAAGATTTATCTGAGAACATGGGTAATTTTCACCCACGAGGTGTGGTGATGGTTAAACAAAGTTTTCAAAGAAAAAGACACTCACCCCCAGTAAAGCAACAACTAAACACTGCTAATGAAGTACCAGGACCTTGTGGGGGTGTGGGGAGGAGGGTATAGATGGGGGGGGGGGGGACTCAGATCTTCTTCGGTCATGTGCTGTGACTCCCACATTCACTCATGTCGTACACGAGTGGGCTTTTATATGCATGACTGTTTTTTAACCCTGCCACGTAGGCAGTTATGCTCTGTTTTCAGGGGTTGGGGGTAGGGGGGGGGGGGTGGGGGGGGGGGGGCGCATGCCGGGTCTGTTTTTTGTTTCCATAACCTACAGAACGCTGGCATGGATTACAGGATCCTTAATGTGCGTATTTGATCTTCTGCATGCGTAAACACATGAAGGTGGTTCAGGCACTGGCAGGTCTGCACATCTGTTGACCTGGGAAGATAAAAAAAATAATAAACATCTCCACCCTCTACCCATCAAGTGCCATGACAGGGATTTAAACCCAGGATCAGGACCCTCAAATTGAAAGTCCAGCGCTTCAACCACTCAGCTGTTGCACTCCTTGGGACGCAGATCACCCTCAAACATTTATCTACACATCACTATTGCTTACAGCCCAGCCGACCAAACATGGCCTCATTAAGGCTGAAAACACTGTCAACAGTGATCCTGTAGAATCTGAAGAAACACACACACACACACACACACAACCCCCCCCCCCCCCCCCCAAAAAAAAAACCAAAAACAACAACAACAAAATGAACACCGAGACAGAAACAGAAGTAGCAGAAAGAGCGGAATGCCAATGAGCCCCTCACTCTCACTGTTGTTCTCACTGCTGGGTCATCTGACGCTGCCTGCAGCTTCTGCCTGCATCTCCCGTACAGTACTATGTCCCACCCCCAACTCTAAACCACCACCCCTCCATGAGCCCCCCTTCCATCCCCCCTGACACAGATTCTTGCACAGAGTGTGTCTTTGTACTCTTCTTCTTCTGCGTTCACTCGTATGCACACGAGTGGGCTTTTACGTGTATGACCATTTTTACCCCGCCATGTAGGCAGCCATACTCCGTTTTCGGGGGTGTGCATGCTGGGTATGTTCTTGTTTCCATAACCCATCGAACGCTGACATGGATTACAGGGTCTTTAACATGCGTATTTGATCTTCTGCTTGCATATACACACGAAGGGGGTTCAGGCACTAGCAGGTCTGCACATATGTTGACCTGGGAGATCGTAAAAATCTCCACCCTTTACCCACCAGGCGCTGTCACCGTGATTTGAACCCGGGACCTTCAGATTGACAGTCCAACGCTTTAACCACTCGCCTATTGCGCCTGTCGTATCTTTGTACAACTATCATAAAAAAAAAAAAATCATTCACACTTCCTGAGTACGTAAATCAACATACGCACGTACAATGCATACCAAATCATGCTATGAACACACAAGCAGGCATATATTAAAACACACACATAATGCCTTGGGCACTCCTTTTTTCTTCTTTTTTTCTTTGATTGTGCAGCAAGCATAATGCTGCATACATGATAACCTCAATGATTACTAACCTGCTCAAGCACTCATGGAAACACACTATAGTATAAAGTGCGCTGCACACACACACACACACACACACACAAAAGGGCTGAATGTTATTGGTTGCTAAGGAAATGAGTTTCACGTGTTTAGCTGAACACATCTTCCGTCACTTTTCTGTTCTAAACATACATCATACCCCCAACCCCCACCTCCCTTCACACACACTTCACTAGTATCTGTCTCTATGCACAGGAGAGCGATCTCTCCTTTCATGAGGTTCACGGTCACGATAATAGTCTCTCCTGTTGTCACGGTGATGGTGACCATGGTAACGTTGATCTTGTGACCTATGATGGTAGTCATCCCTGCGGTCCCGGTACGGATGTTGGTTGCTGTGGTGATGACCCCTGCCCCTGCCTCGACCCCTGCCCCAACCTTGACCTCCACCACCTCTTGACCTGTGAGTGAAAGGAAAATGTCACTGACAACAAAAAAAAACCATCATCAAATGCCAAAGCCATCATCATCAATCGCTGAATGATTCAGTTTACCATCTCATCCCTCCTTTCTCCCACTCAGTCTCTCTGGAAAACACGGTTGACTTTAGCAGAGTTGAAAGCAAGATAAAGGCTGAGAGCTTCTGTATTGTATTGTATTGTATTGTACTGTACTGTATTGCATTGTATTGAATCGTATTGCATTGTGTTGTATTGTGTTGTATTCTGTTGCATAACTTTTTATTTTTGTCACAACAGATTTCTGTGTAAAATTTGCAGTGACAGATGACTCATATCATCATTACCAATCGCTGACAGGTGACTTATATCATGACATTATCAATCACTGACAGATACTCATGTTGTCATAACCACAATATCATCACCAGTTTCAGTTTCACTTTCTCAAGGAGGCGTCACTGCGTTCGGACAAATCCATACACGCTACACCACATCTGTTGAGCAGATGCCTGACCAGCAGCATAACCCAACGCGCTTAGTCAGGCCTTGAGTGCATGCTTACATATTTGTGTACCTATGAAAGTGGATTTCATTTTACGTAATTTCGCCAGAGGACAACACTCTCGTTGCCATGGGTTCTTTTTCAGTGCGCCAAGTGCGTGCTGCACACGGGACCTCGGTTTATCGTCTCATCCGAAAGACTAGACACTCAGTTTGATTTTCCAGTCAAACTTAGGAGAAAGGGCAAGAGCGGGATTCGAACCCACACCCTCACGGACTCTCTGTATTGGCAGCTGAGCGTCTTAACCATTCTGCCACCTTCCTCCGTCATCACCACCATCACTGGGAGTGGGGGGGAAGGGAAAGCAATGGAAGAAAGAGAATAAAAGTAAAAGACACAGAAAAGGAAGGTAAATTTGGTATACAGCTACTGTCCTTCTTCTTCTTCTTCTTCTGCGTTCACTCGTATGCACACGAGTGGGCTTTTACGTGTATGACCGTTTTTACCCCGCCATGTAGGCAGCCATACTCCGTTTTCGGGGGTGTGCATGCTGGGTATGTTCTTGTTTCCATAACCCACCGAACGCTGACATGGATTACAGGATCTTTAACGTGCGTATTTGATCTTCTGCTTGCATATACACACGAAGGGGGTTCAGGCACTAGCAGGTCTGCACATATGTTGACCTGGGAGATCGTAAAAATCTCCACCCTTTACCCACCAGGCGCCGTCACCGTGATTCGAACCCGGGACCCTCAGATTGACAGTCCAACGCTTTAACCACTCGGCTATTGCGCCCGTCGCTACTGTCCATTACTTGAATATTTCATCGCCACAGGCAACCTCACAGTGCACCACCATAGGCTACTTTAGTCCCACGAAAACAATGACTAACCTGTGCCCCCTGACCCAGTTTGAAGTGAACAAGTCCACTGCGCTGTTTTGACATGAACCGAAGCCTGTGACTGAGAGCACGCATCTAAAATATTTGGCACTGGGGAGTGGTTTGTTTTTTTTTAACTAAGAGCTAACAAAAATGATTTTCATGATTGTATAAATGTCCTTTTCACAGTCCACTCTTTCTAAACCCTCAGCCTGCTGAACCCTGGTGAAACGGGACAGGTACGAATTCGGCGTGCAAGAAGCACTTGCGCTTGTTTTGTACTTTGAAGTGGTGCAACTAGTGGCGAGAGAGTGAGTGGCGAGGGCGAGGAGTACAAGCGCAAAGAAACGAATACGAGACGGGAAGTAGATTCAAATCCTTACCTCACAGCAAAGTTGCAGCGAAGGTTACCTAGCCTTGACTCGCGAGAACCTAGCTACGCCTTCCGAGCGTGTCTCGTGATAACCTCTCCTAACTAGCGTGTAAGAAATGTGCCTAAGGGTTGCTAGGGACTTTAGGTTATGCCATATATATATATGGACCTTGTAAAGACTTACATGGACAGTTTCCCAATTTTGTAAGAACCTTCGACCATTATTATTAGTAGTAGTATTATTATTATTATTATTATTATCATGAGCATTTACGCCTAATCTTGAACATAAGCCCTAGGCATTTACAAATAGAATATATATGTAAATATCAAAAGGGGAAAATTGAACACAAGATATCAAACATCATTGAAAACTATTCTGAAGCCTAGCAATGAGGTAGCTGGGTGAACCACAATTACAATAATCCAGGCGGGACAGCACAAAGACACAGAGGAGAGTTTTGATTTCATCTTCAGTCAGGAGATGACGAATGGATGCAATTCTGTGAATTTCAAAGTAACACAGTTTGCTTATATTTCCAACATGCTGCTGATAGGAAAGAGACTGGTCGAGAATGACACCAAGATTGTGGACAGAAGAAGAAAGAGGAATGTCGGTGCCACTGAGGGAGACTGAGGAATGAAGAGAGACTGAGTGGCAACGTCTTTCTAGGGTGATAATCATGATTTCAGTTTTATCCTCATTCAATTCAAGCTTGTTTTCAGTCATCCATATCTTCAGATCAGAGATGCAGGCCTGAGTAGAGTCAATGAGAGAGGGAAGGAGAGACGGAGGTCCCAACAGACACAGCTGGTTGTCATCCGAAAAGCTATGGTGGGACAATGAATGATGATTCAGAATGGTGGAAATCGGTTGTGTATAGAGAACAAACAGAATGGGCCGAAGCATGGAGCCTCGTGGCACACCAAACTGTACGTCGGAAGGGGAGGATGAAAGCCCACAAACAGAAAGAACATTGGACCGGTCAGACAGATAAAAGCGGTATGATACGGGATTATATCTTGCAAACTCCACATCATGCATAATTAATGCTTATCTTTTGAATCTTTGATCACCTGTATTCTTCCTCTTTAAGCCAACAACCCTAAATGCACACTTCCCTGGCACTTTTAATGACTTGAGACTTGAGCCGACTTGAACAAGCACCAGTAATGGCAAACACAGATCCTGCACTTTCGCAATGAAAAAAAAAATTCCAAGCTGGAGTATTGTCTGCTGTATCAGAGGAGGCCATAGTTTGAAGTTCGGGAATGGTAAGGGGAGTGGGTTTAGCACTACTGCTATGATTTATCGAATGGGCTTTAGGCGCTGACGATTTTTTTGCTGGCACACATGAGTTCATCTGTCACAGTCCCAGCATCAGCAGTCTACAGAGAACCATCGAGGTTAAGCTGCCAAGAGGCCACAAACCAGAAGAGACTCTGCTCTGCTGCAGAGTAGCTTCTGTGGTATACAGAAGTGCCTGTTCTGATTCAATGTACAGTCTAGCCTACGACACCATATACAACACGGACATAGAAAGCCCCCTACTGACGACAATAATTTGCTAAGCCCTCTACAGATGACAATAATTTGCTTAGTCATGGAGCCAGACTGAGTGAGCATCTCCCTCAGAGTATTATTATCAATCATCATCATCATCATTATTTGATCTATTATCATTATCAATATTATTATTCAGCACACTGTGTCCACACTGTCACTGACCTGTCCCCATGGTGGTTGGTCCACCAGGAGGTGATGCAGGGAGGGGGCAGGATGGGAGTGGACAGCATGGACATGAACTCCGCGTCCTGTGAGGTGTATCTGCTGGCAAACTCTGCCTCCAGGGCAGACAGCGTGACCTCCACACTGCTATCATGGGGGCTTCCATTGGATCCGGACTCGGCACCTGTTAAAGTTTCAGTTTAGTTCCAGTTTCAGTTCTCAAGGGGGTGTCACTGCGTTTGGACAAATCCATATATACACCACACCACATCTGCTAGGCAGATGCCTGACTAGCACTGTAGCAGCATAACCCAACGTGCTTAGTTAGGCCTCAAGTGCATGTATTAGTGTACCTATCAGAGTGGATTTTTTTTTTTTTTTTTTTTTTTTTTTACAGAATTTTGCCAGAGGACAACACCCTCGTTGCCATGGATTCTTTTTCAGTGTGCCAAGCGCGTGCTGCACAAGGGAACTCGGTTTATCGTCTCATTTGAATGACCTGACGATCAGTTTGATTTTCCCGTCAAAACTGGGAGAAAGGGCAGGAGCAGGATTCAAACCCACACCCTCACAGTCAGACTCTCTATATTGGTAACTCAGCATCTTAACCATTCTGCCACCTTCCCAAAATTGCCGTATGTTAAAGTGCCACACAGTGAATACAGCGCAACTGTCACGGTGCCACACAGTGAATACAGTGCAACTTGTGAATACAGTGCAACTGTCACATGGAGAGTGTACAGTGCAACTGTCACAGTGCCACACAGTGAATACAGTGCAAATGTCACAGGGAATACAGTGCAACTGTCACAGTGCCACACAGTGAATACAGTGCAACTGTCACAGTGCCACACAGTGAATACAGTGCAACTGTCACAGTGCCACACAGTGAATACAGTGCAAATGTCACAGTGCCACACAGTGAATACAGTGCAACTGTCACAGGGAATGTATACAGTGCAAATGTCACAGTGCCACACAGTGAATACAGTGCAACTGTCACAGTGCCACACAGTGAATACAGTGCAACTGTCACAGGGAATACAGTGCAACTGTCACAGTGCCACACAGTGAATACAGTGCAACTGTCACAGTGCCACACAGTGAATACAGTGCAACTGTCACAGGGAAAGTGTACAGTGCAACTGTCACAGTGCCTCACATGGAATGCAGTGAGTGCACCTGTCACAGTGCCACACAGTGAATACAGTGCACCTGTCACAGTGCCACACAGTGAATACAGTGCAACTGTCACAGTGCCACACAGTGAATACAGTGCAACTGTCACAGTGCCACACAGGGAATACAGTGCAACTGTCACAGTGCCACACAGGGAATACAGTGCAACTGTCACAGTGCCACACAGTGAATACAGTGCAACTGTCACAGTGCCACACAGGGAATACAGTGCAACTGTCACAGTGCCACACAGGGAATACAGTGCAACTGTCACAGTGCAACACAGGGAATACAGTACACCTGTCACACTTAAACACCTGTCAGTGTCACAGTGCCACACGGTGAAACTGTGAATCACTGAATACAGTGCAAATGTCACTTTTTTACCCTGCCACTTGAATTAAGTTGGAACAAAATATACATTTGCAATAGGAATATCTGTTTCAAGAGCAAAAATATAAACAGTGTACTTGTGCAGTATTATCAAAATTAATTTTGTATAATTTATACATGAAAGCAAAGCACTGAAAGCTAGCACACACACACACACACACACACACACACACACACACATGTATACACACGCACACCAAAGTTCATACACATGATACACATGTAAGATGTATGCATACACATATAATAAATGTACATCATATGCATACATGGTTATTCAGTCAGGAAGTGTAGTTGGTTTGCTGACTTTCCGAAGGTCAATTTTTTTTAGTCTGAGGAGTCATTAATCACCCTTTCCCACATAATGTCTGTCTTAAAAATCAGCATGTGCGTTCATTTTCTGATGAAGTTCCGGGTTTAATTTGCAATGCCTCTTAGTCTTATCACGATCACAATATCATTCTCAAATTCATAAGTAACCGAACACAAGCTTTGATTGGAGGCGATCTTTGCAGCATGCTGCAATGGCTTTATTATATGTTTTTGCATCGTTTCTGAATAAAAATTTTACACACCAGTTGAATATTTGAGAGCACATTTACCATTCTAATTCATCAATTCATTAATTTAATTACTTTTTAATCTACTTATATTTTACTTCATTTCTTTTTGTTTTCCCTGAAGGCCTGACTAGGCGCATTGGGTTAGGGTGCTGGTCAGGCAGATGTGGTGCAGCGTATATATGTGACACCTTGAGTAACTGAGTTTCCATATTATATGCAACACCATATCTGTGAAGCAGACGCCAGACCAGCAGTGTAACCCACGTGCTTTGTCAGGTCTTGACAAAAAAAAAAAATATATATATATATATATATATATATATATATATATATATATATATATAAAGGAAAAAAAAAACTGAACTGAACTGAACTCGAGAATTAATGGCAACATCCACAATTTTTCCCTTCAAGTTCAAGACGGAATGATTAGTAGTGGACGTTCACTCAGTCTCTGCCAGTCAAGCAGAAGAGTGGAGGGGAAAAATGTGGAGATATATAAATATATATATTGGGATGCTAACGTGCGACAATACCATATACCTATCTATCTATCTATCTATCTATGTATATATATAGCCGCGTAACACTAACTAAAATAAATGAATAATAAACACTTCTTTCCATACCATCATGGGTCTCGGACTCCTTCGTTTTCGCGTCAGCCGCGGGTATCTGTGGCTTTTCCTTCAATTCTTCCTCTGAATGATGCGACACAATCTGCTCTTCGCTGGCACTGTCTGGCAAAATTTCTATGCCCACAAGAGCGGCTAAATCTTCCACTTCTGTCGCTGCCATTGTGGACACGCAAAGCTGTGAAGTTGTGCCTTTTTAGCTTCTTCTCCGGTGCTCCTTCTTTTCACGCTTCCAGCTGAACACAAACCGGAAGTTCTACATGTGTGTCTTTTTACCCGAAATTGTCTTATAACCAATACATTAATTCATGATCGTGTCAATACTACCCTGTGTCGGTAGTCCCCCGTGTCAATAGTCCCTTCTTCTTCTCTGTCCCCCCTCGCCCCCCGAGTGCGTGTGTTTGCGTGCGCGCGCGCGCGTGTGTGTGTGTGTTCAAGTGCGCGTGCACGTGAGAGTGAGGAGCACAGCTGGAGAAGGACAGGCAGCATCCGGATCTTCTACAAGGCAACTGACCAAAGACGCTCTCAGCCCTCGTCCAGCACCAGATGACGCCACCAAGGTTCCGAAACGGCCAACAATGATGACCTGGTATTCACTGACAAACAGAGAGGACATAGTATTGGACATCATGAGAACAGGAGCACTTGGAAAACTCGCCCATGTCACCCTGCTAGCTAGTGGACCTGGCACTGAAAATATCCCCAGAACAGAAAAGAAGAATATTTCAGATACAATAAGGCAGATTACACACAGATTAGGACGTCAGTTCTTTGGGGAGATCGACTGGGAAGAGGAGCCGCGCTGCGTGGGAAACAAGGATCAGGGAAGCCAAGCAGCAATTTGTTCTGCCGCAAACCAAACCTGGCAGAAATAAGAAGAAATGGAGAAACCCTGAAAGCAGTGAGGAAAAAACACAAACTGTATCGCAGGTGGCTGCAAACCCAAAGCAGCGGACTGGACTATATGGAGTACGCCAGGGCACGCACGGCAGCACTGAACGGGCAGCAAGAAATCATGTTGCAGAAAGGCAAAAATCAGAATGGGAGCGACTGTAGCCAGGCAAGCCGGCCAAAGGCAACTGAACCCAAAGTCCTTCTGGTCAGTCTTATGTCAAATCCAAGACAAGCACGAGAACTGGCATCTCTGATCCCAACTTGAAAAAGGAAAACGGATCAACCGCCAAAACAGATAGCGCCGGAGAAGGCCCAGACACTGGCAGTTTCTTTCAGAGCGTATTCACGTGTGAACCAGAGGGGGATCTGCCACCACCACCCCACTTTGACCTAGAAGATACCTTGATGGACATAACAATCACGAAGGAAGAAGCAGGGCGTCTTCTCAAAGGTCTAAAGACAAACAAGGCAGCTGGCCCAGACGGCATACCCCCTCTCCTCCTTGCTGAACTGAACAGCAGACCAACTGGCAGCACCCATCTGCACCATCTTCCACAAGTCCTTGGAGGAAGGCCGAGTACCAGAACAGCGCACGTCACCCCTATTTTCAAGAAGGGTAGCAGGCAGTCACCAGTTCAGTACAGACCAGTCAGTCTCACATGCATACTATGCAAGGTGATGGAAACCCTGATATGAGGACAAGTGATGAAACACCTGCTACGGAACAACCTCATATGCCAGCAACAGCATGGTTTTACACCAGGCCGATCATGTACTACCCAACTACTGGACACCCTTGACTGCTGGACAGAGATTCTTGACGAGGGCGGATCGACTGACGCAATATACATGGACTTCCTGAAGGCCTTTGACTCCGGTTACCACACCGCAGGCTCATGCTCAAACTGCAAGCTCATGGAATAGCCGGAAGGATACATCAATGGATCAAAGACTTTCTGAGCAACCACACCCAACAAGTCAATGTCAACGGCGAAATCTCCGCAGAAGCAGCAGTTACGAGTGGAATACCACAAGGCAGCGTACTGAGTCCATTGTTGTTTGTCATATACATCAACGATCTGCCACAACACGTAACAAACCAGGTCCGCATCTTCGCCTATCCTTCAGGAACCATGTTGAACAAGCCACGGCTAAAGCAAACTGAACACTGGGAGTCATGAGACTGACGAACTTTCGACTACCTCTCCGACCGTGCATTTGTCCAACTGTACAAAACACTGGTCAGACCCATGCTGAAATACGGGCACTCCGTTTGGCACCCATCCCAAAAGACTCTCCAAAAGGACATTGAAGACGTACAACGAAGGGCCACAAAGCTGATAGGGAGGCTCAAAGACAAACCCTACTCTGAACGTCTGAGAACGCTAAAACTGCCCAGCTTAGAATATCGCAGACAAAAGGGTGACATGATCGACACCTGCAGGTACCTCACTGGGCTCTACACCACCTCTAGGCCGCAACTTGAACTGCACAGCGGGCGTACACACACAAACGTAAACATACAAACGCAAATACACATAAACACATACTGATATAAACAGACTCTCTCTCTCTCTCTCTGTCTCTCTCTCAGACACACACACAAGACATGCACATAAACACTCACAGCTTCACACATACAGTGGGGGAAACAGAGAGAGAGAGAGAGATGACCCAATGAAATAAACAATAATCTTTAGCAATTATGATGTCTTTCTAACACCAATCCTAAAAAAAACAACAACCCTGTTTAGGTAGGTATGCCTGACTGCGAAAGGTCCATTCGAAGCGACCAGCTCAACGTGTGTACTGTCAAGATAACATGTAGAATAGTCAATCGTAGTTGTTGTTTTTTTGTTGTTGTTTTTTTAGGCTTTCTCCGACTGGTTGCAATAAGAAAAGTTCGTCTGCTCATTCTTTTCACCGTTTTGTCGACGTTTGAAATAGCAGGGGTGCCTGAGGGTAAAAGCGAACGGGCAAGTCAAAATAATTGCGAACAAGATACGGCTTCACGTACATGTAGACAATTAAAACAGGAGCAGGTCTTAATTCATTAGATATTACACATTAATGAAACATCGCACCAGACTGTTGCATTGTTGGTTTTGATCTCATATGCACACAAACACACAAACAGACACTCAGTGTTTGAACACACACACCCCACACCACACACGGCACACACGCACCGCCCTTTTGAGAGTGCTCAGTTACTGTGCAGCACAGTTCCCTAATAGACTCACGTCAAAATATCCCATGGTCAAATAAAAAAAATAAAAAGTTGCAAACGACACTACTTTGCAGATTCCTGTCAATGAAACTGACCTTCTGATCTGTCACCAATATGCTTTCTTAAATTCTCCCAGAGCTGGTAATACGCATTCAACATATCCGATCAAATCAACTATTTTAAAATGTGTCAATGTTTAGTTCCTACAACTTGGCTTCCCGGCTTGGTTTTAGGATTTTGAGAGCATTTTTGTAACCTTGGTCGGCAGTGGTGTGCGAAGAGAAGAAAGAGCGCGGAAATAGCCTTGAGAAATAGGCTGATGTTTGACTGAATGGTTCTTGGAAATGGATATTCATTAAGGTATTAGAAAAAGGTTGAAGCAGACGTTAAATTGTGAAATGCAACCGTTGAGAACGCTTCGAACCGGTGGGGCGGTATACGAATCGTTCGCAATTATACGCTGTTCGGAATTACCCATGGTGATGTTCATCTTTTCTATTGCTCCCCGGCTTAGTCTAGTTTAGTCCGGCTGCCTTTTAAGATTTCCACGCCGGGTTGTCAGTCTCCTTTTTCTGCCTTCACAGTTCATATCCCTTTTATTCGTTGGCATTTCTTTTCTACAGTCTGTGCTATCTGTGCTCGCGTTGGTTTCTTCTTCTTTTTTGTTCGCCACCGTCAGTGGGCTGCCGCAACCCCCACCTTCACTCATTACTTATTACACGAGTGAGCGGCTTTTACTGACGTGTATGACTGTTTTTACTCAGTCCGCCGGCCATGTAGGCAGCCATACTCTGTTTTCGGGGGTGTGCATTCTGGGTTTGTCACTGCCTACCAGTAGATTCCATAATCCCGGCCGAACGCTGGCCGCATGGATAACAGGATCTCTACCGTGACGTACGTATTTGATGTTCAGCGTGCGTCAGTATACACACGAAGGGCGTTCAGGCACGAGCAGGTCTGGCACATGTTAACCTGGGAGACTCGGAAAACTGATCTCTACCCTTTACAGTACCATCCAGGTTCCGTTACCGGCCGAGTTCGAACCCGGGATCGACCCTCAGATTGAAACTACGCGGCTTTAGCCACTCGGTTATTAATAATAATAATGGATACTTATATAGCACACTATCCAGAAATCTGCTCTGGGTGCTTTACAAAAAGGCTTTTGTTAACATAATACATCATATCTATGTTACATACACACGCCAAAATGTGACTACACACACACACACACACACACACACACACACACACTGCATACATACATTTTAACATACATGTGTATCTAACAGCTACCCTAACACATACGCACACAGGCAGGCACAAACTTACATAAACATACGCACACGCACACACAATACACATTCATATACAT
>NC_134909.1:19006337-19053837 GCF_041734735.1 Babylonia areolata | reverse complement strand
TGATTTACTATCAACACAAAATAAAATCTGAAAAACGGTGTTTCGGAAACGAGATTATACATTTTAACACCATCAGAATTGTTCACAGTGAAGAAGAACTTTTTAGAACTTTTCCAGATGAAGTAGACTTAAGGTTTTGGAATAACGAAAGCAGCACTTGACTTACTATTCACAACCCCCACCAGAGTAAGCATTACCATTTGCTACACTAAAGATTATTGAATAAACTCACATACACCTACACGTGCGCGCATATACAGGAATCCACTCGCCCCCCCCCCCCCCCCCCACCTCTCCCCAACACACACACACACACTCCGCCCCTCTACAAACACACGCACGCACACACACACACACACACACACACACACACGCACGCACGTGTCTCGTTGCCATGGGTTCTTTTTCAGTGCGCCAAGTGCGTGCTGCACACGGGACCTCGGTTTATCGTCTCATCCGAAAGACTAGACGCTCAGTTTGATTTTCCAGTCAAACTTAGGAGAAAGGGCGAGAAAGCGGGATTCGAACCCACACCCTCACGGACTCTCTTCCCACTGTACTACTCCCCCACCATCTCCCTACTGTCCTACTCCCCCTTCCACCATCTTCCCACTGTCCTACTCTTACCCTCACCCTTTGCCCCACCTTGTCCTATTTGACCTTCACCTATGTTTCCCACCCCTCCCCCCACTGCCCTGCATCTCCACCCCTAGGTGCTACAAACCCCACGCCCTCCTTCTACTCTCCTGTCTGACCTAGCAGACACTTTTCACAAAGAAAGAAAACAAAACCAAAAAAAAACAAAAAAAAAAAAAAAACTGAAGAAAGACCACACATTTTCCTCCAAAGAACAGAGGAGTAGAGTTATTGGGTTTGATCCCCGCAGAGATCGCCTAACTCAAAGCTAGTTTTTGCAGACATTTTCCCGCTACAATGCCACCCAACCAAACTAAAATGCCCATAATGTCCTGGTGTATCCACTTTAGCAATTTTTAGCGTATTTTATATTTCAATTCTTTTCATTTTCTGAGATTTTACTGCCTTACCAATGATACTAAAACCCTATATTCATTTCATGCAATGTTCTTGCATAATTTGATACGGCATGATTACCATATTTTCTTCTTTTTTTTTTTTTTTCTTCTTTTTTTTACCCTTTTACAAAAGCAAATCTTACATGATTATCTTACAAACACAAGACGTTGCATGACAAAGAGATAAGGTGTGATACATCACTGAAATTACTCCACTGCTCTCAGCGTGTATACTCATTAGCAAACAATGCTTTAACATCGTGTCAAACTGCATGTGAATCGGAGAAATCAAATGATTATGTCGTTTGGGTAAAAAAGCCAATGGGTTTAGTTGGAAATTACTGCCCTTTGATTAATAGAGGGAACATCCACCTTCACTATTCAACAATCGACTGAGTCATATCCGTCCCTCACCACCCCACCTTCCTGTCTTTCTCTGTCTTATCAATCATCAACATCAAAATATAATCTGCTCAGTCTTTAGGATAGCGTCTTATCCTGCACAGAATTGAACACATCTAATCATCAGTGGCTTAAAAAGACGTACACACATAAAAAAACAAATATAAATCTATCTCCATGCCTCCCTCACCCCTCTCTTGGTGTGTGTGTGTGTGTGTGTGTGTGTGTGTGTGTGTGCCGAGGGAGAGGGAGGTATTTATTTGGTGCACGCAGGTGCGCGCACGTGTGTGTGTGTGTGTGTGTGTGTGTGTGTGTGGAAGTCACTTATTATTCAATCCAGTGCATGACAGGACTTTATCCTTAAGACTGAACAGATTACACTTTGATCATGATGAAGAATTAGACAGAGACAGGAGGGTGGCGGGGAGAGGGACAGAAATAACTCAGTCAGTTGTCGAATATTGGCAGTAAGGGGAGTGAAGGTGGATGTTCCCTCTGTCAGGCAAAGGGCAGTAATTTCCGACCAAATAATTAGTTGGGTTTTTTTTTCCCCATAACGACATAATCCTTTGATTTCTCCGCTTTACATGCAGTTTAACACAAATCAAAAGCATTGTTTGCTGATCAGTATACACGCTGAGAGCAATTGAGTAACTTTACTGATGCATCACACCTTATCTTTTTGTCATGTAACGTCTCATATAATTTTATAAATTCTTGATGAAGGTGGACGTTCCCTCTGTTAATCAAAGGGCAGTAATTTCCAACTAAACCCATTGGCTTTTTTACCCAAATGACAATCATTTGATTTCTCCGCTTCACATGCAGTTTGACACGATGGTAAAGCATTGTTTGCTAATGAGTATACACGCTGAGAGCAGCGGAGTAATTTTAGTGATGTATCACACCTTATCTTTTTGTCATGCAACGTCTTGTGTTTGTAAGATAATCATGTAAGATTTGCTTTTGTAAAAGGGTAAAAAACCAAGAAACCAAGAAAATATGGTAATCATGCCGTATCAAATTATGCAAGAACATTGTATGAAATGAATATAGGGCTTTAGTATCATTGGTAAGGCAGTAAAATCTCGGAAAATGAAAAGAATTGAAATATGAAATACGCTAAAAATTGCTAAAGTGGATACACCAGGACATTATGGGCATTTTAGTTTGGTTGGGTGGCATTGTAGCGGGAAAATGTCTGCAAAAACTAGCTTTGAGTTAGGCGATCTCTGCGGGGATCACACCCAATAACTCTACTCCTCTGTTCTTTGGAGGAAAATGTGTGGTCTTTCTTCCGTTTTTTTTTTTTTGTTTGTTTTTTTGTGGAAAGTGTGTGCTAGATCAGACAGGAGAGTAGAAGTGGGGGTGGAATAGGACCTAGGAGAAGGGGGGGGGGGGGGGGGGGGGGGTAGATGCAGGGCAGTGGGGGGAGAGGGTAGAAAAAGGGGGAAGAGCAAATAGGACAAGGGGGACATAGGGAGGGTAGGACAGGTAGTCCTAGAGAATGCTGAGGGAGTGATGTAGATACATTTATGTTTATTTGCTCATGTGTGTGTGTCTTTTTAACCCACTATTTATTAGAGATATCATATTTCGTGCACGATATCTGGAAGACTGAACAGAGATTTTGATCTTCATGAAGAATTAGACAGAGAGACAGGGGAGGGACGGAAACAACTCAGTGGCACTACAGAAGTGAAGCTGGATTGAGTATATAATCAGTGACTTAAAAATACACACACACACACACACACACACACACACACATATATATATATATATAAACAGAGAGAGAGACAAAAAAAAGTACATAGATATCTCTCTCCATTCTTCCCTCATCCTCTCTCTCTCTCTGTACACACACACACACACACACACACACACTCCCTCTTCCCCCACCCCCCACCCCCCTTGTCAGTTTCCCGACATTTTGATACAAATTTGACAGATGCAGATTTAGATTTTTACAGATCACTCCATGACTTTTTTTTTTTTTTTTAACTGAGGTAAAAAAACATGCACTCGCTGTCAAAAACCTCTCACGCACACGCACGTGTACACACACACTCACACGTATACACACACATACCATCACACGCGCACGTGCACACACACACACACACCCACACATAGATACTTAGAGAGAGAGATACAGAGAGAGGAGTGACAGAGAGAAAGCAGGACTGGAGAGATGCACTGACGACAGGTAGCACGTGCTTCCCATCCCAAACAGCTGGCCATTTGGTGCATCAGGCCTTACGTCCAACAGTCTGGCACCTGTGTAGTGCTGCGTATCGATCACAGGTGTTGCTAATGTTTGAAGTCACTAAAACCAGGTGTGTGTGTGTGTGTGTGTGTGTGTGTGTGTGTGTGTGTGTGTGTGTGTGTGTGTGTGTGTGTGTGTGTGGTTGTGGCCTCGTGTATGAGTTCGTGTGTGTTTGAGAGTAGGTGGGTGTACGCTTGTGTGTGTGTGTGTGTGTGTGTGTGTGTGTGTGTGTGTGTGTGTGTGTGTCTGTGTGTGTGTGTGAGATAGATAGAGAAAAAGAGAGAGAGTTAGTGAGTGAGTGTGTGCATATCTGTCTCTGTGTGTGCTCGTGCACGTGCATTGGAAAGAGTGAGAGAGAGAGAGAGAGAGAGAGAGAGAGACTCTGTGTGTGTGTGTGTGTGTGTGTGTGTGTGTGTGTGTGTGTGTGTGCGTGCGTATGTGTGTGTCTGCGTGTGTATGCACGGAATTAATAAATATATGGACCGATCGAACACAAACACATACATGCAGAAAGACAGAAGAAGAGACACAGAGAGATGGTCTGTTGAATATTGTATTAAGAGAGACTCGAAAGGAATGGATGAGAGATCAGTAGACTGAACGGATGAATTTAATGAAAATTATTTAAATAATGGTATCTATTTTTTTCAGGAAGGGGAAAAAATCTTTTGTTCACTGATTCAGCAGCATTGAAAACACTCAGAGTGGTAGGTGGACATCAACACAGGCATCACAAGAAAATCAAGGTGAACAGCACGACTCGAGGCGAAGTCCAAGCTAATAACGCTAATAACAGAATAACACCCAGCTGTCCAACAGCCGGTTCCTGTCCCTGGCCACACACACTAACACACACACACTAATATAAGAGAGAGAGAGAGAGAGAGAGAGAGAGAGAGAGAGACAGACAGACAGACAGACAGACAGACAGACAGAGGTGAATACTTCTTCTTCTTCTTCTGCGTTCGTGGGCTGCAACTCCCACGTTCACTCGTATGCACACGAGTGGGCTTTTACGTGTATGACCGTTTTTACCCCGCCATGTAGGCAGCCATACTCCGTTTTCGGGGGTGTGCATGCTGGGTATGTTCTTGTTTCCATAACCCACCGAACGCTGACATGGTTTACGGGATCTTTAACGTGCGTATTTGATCTTCTGCTTGCATATACACACGAAGGGGGTTAAGGCACTAGCAGGTCTGCACATATGTTGACCTGGGAGATGGTAAAAATCTCCACCCTTCACCCACCAGGCGCCGTCACCGTGATTCCAACCCGGGACCCTCAGATTGCAAGTCCAACGCTTTAACCACTCGGCTATTGCGCCCGTCGGTGAATACTGAAATATCTGATATCATTGGCCGTACTAGATGACATGGGGGTACAAATCAGAACAATAATGGTGAAAACAATGAAACACAAAATTGGATCGGGGAAAAAACAAAACAATAGAAAACGAGAGAGACTATGAGAGAGAGAGAGAGAGAGAGAGAGAGAGAGAGAGAGAGAGAGAGAGAGAGAGAGAATCTGACAGAGGAGGGGACACACACACACACACACACACACACACACACACACACACACACACACACACACACACACAGAGAGAGAGAGAGAGAGAGAGAGAGACGGGGAGAGAGAATCTGAGAGACAGAGGGACAGAGAGAGAATCTGAGAGACAGAGAGAGAGAATCTGAGAGACAGAGAGACAGAGAGAGAGAGAGAACATACGAACGAACGAACGAATCTTTTTTAATGAGGGAAGTGGAATAAGCATGTATATGCCTTTTTACATCCAGCCCTCAGGGCAAAGAGAAATGAAATCAAATTGTTCACAAGATAACAAAAGGTTATAGAAAAACATACGTGACATTCAAATACACTCAATTGCACAGTAAGCATTTACAAGTACATAATCATGATACCTGCATTCATGACAATAATGTATGTGAATAAAGTAATGAGAGAGAGAGAGAGAGTGAGTGAGTGAGAGATAGAGAGAGAGAGAGAGAGAGAGAGAGAGAGAGAGAGAGAGAGAGAATGAATGAAGGAAGGAAGGAATAAATGCATGAATGAAGAAAGGAAGGAATTTTATTTCCGATAGCATTAGAGTAAGCAAACAATTGCTTTCTCCAGCCCTCGAAAGGGAAACATGTCTAAAGAAAAGGTATGAAGAAGACCCCAAGAAATGAGTAAGTGTGTGTGTGTGTGTGTGTGTGTGTGTGTGTGTGTGTGTGTGTGTGTGTGTGTGTGTGTGTGTGTGTGTGAGAGAGAGAGAGAGAACACTGAACACTGAAATGTATAATGTCATTAGCTGAATAGCTCTGGTGACATAATAGGTACAAATAAGAACAAAATAGTGCAAACAGATGAAATGGAACAGAAAAATAACACCCCAAAAACAAAACCAGAATTGAAACAACATAAACTAATAAGAGATTTGCGACACTTTGGCTCATTGTCATTAGCTTAAACGTAAATGTGACAGGAGGTAATTTGCCTTTTTTCAGTCGTTGGTCTCCAAGGTTTGGACAGTACACATAAAACAAAGTACAGATAAATCATATAAAAAGCATGTAACATCGATACACATCATATCAATACGAACACATCAAATAATTACAATGGCGACATTGACCATCCAAATGTAGTCCTTCCTTTTTTTGCCTGTGTTTTTTTCTCGTAGAATCTATACTAATTGTTAATTGACTAATGAGTATTTGGACCGATGATGGACGTTTTCCGTCCATTTATTGCCTCAGATACATATTTTGCTAGTGAAAGTATCATATCTTCATTTTCTGTCATTAGTATGCCGAACAAATCTTTTCTCTGCGCTGGAGCTGTATTGAAAATGGTGCAGTTTTTTCGTAATTCATCGTATGTTTTGCAGTTAAGTATGAAATGATTTTCATCTTCTGGGCTTTCGCCACACATTGGGCAAGGAGATGTTGCTACGTCTGAATCGAACCATATTCTGTTGGCATTCAGTCCAAATGTTCTCAATCTGAGCTTCGCAAAGCAGATTCTATGCCATTTACTTGTTATAATCTTAATGTACTTCTCTGTTTGAAATATTGATTTAAAAGAATAAAACCATTTATACCTATCATTGCTCTCTATTTCTCCGTGCCAATTTTGTTTGTAGCATGCTATAAGTCTATCTTTAAATTCCGATACAAAGCCGCTCTCGTGCCCTACTCCTTGGCTCATCCAAACAAGACTGAATCCATGTTCCGTTAGTATTTTCTTGACGTGGAATACCCAGTTCTGTTTGCCCTTCTCCTCTTGCAGTAGCAGTATCTCGTATGCTTGTCTACACAATCGTGATGTTGGCAGTCTTGTTAGTTTGAGCCAATATTTTATGCATTTTACAATTGATCTAATATGCAATGGGTACCTGCCGGTTTCGCCATTCATTATAGTGTTTGATGAGTGTAATAGGACACCAAAAAAGCGCTTCGTTGCAAATGTATGTACCTTTTCCATTTGGTTATTTGGCATGAGTCCCCATATTTCCGCTCCATAGTTCAAGGCTGGTTCAATTTGTGTGTCGAAAAGTTTCCAAAAAAGCTGTGCGTCAGTCGAAGGCAGTCTCTTGAGCGATTTTTTTTTAATATGGATTACACCTTTTCCCCCTTTTCTATTTGCTTCATCCCACGCAGACGTCAAACTCAATTTTGTTGTGAATAACATTCCCAAATATTTATGTTTTGGTTACTTTTATTTCCCTATCACCATAGCACCATTTTTTACTAGTCGAAAGATGACCTCCATTGCGGAAAACTATAATACTGGTCTTATCGAGATTTACTGTTAGTTGTAGTCTGTTTCTTGCTTAAGGGCATTTAATTGATTTTGTAACCCTATGGGTGTATCAGACAAGAGAACAACATTATCTGCAAATAGCATTAAGAACAATTCTGTTGCGCCAGGTATCATTTGTATTCCACTGATGTCTACCCTTCTTTGCCGGATAACTCCACTGCCAATTCATCGATGAAAAAGGAAAACAGCTGTGGTCTTAACCCCTCTTGGACACTGAAAAAAGTCTGAATAAATACCTTTGTCACGAACACATACAAGTACAGAATCACAGATACTTTTCATAGCCATGTGAAACTTCCCATGTACCCCGCTCTTTCTTAGAGTACTCTACAGGATGTTTCTGTTGAGAGAGAGAGACACTTTGACACTTTGACTCTTTACTGTCATTAGCTTAACAGCCCATGTGACAGGGGGGTACAGGGGAAGTTACAGTGTCGTTTTATCCAATCATTTGAAAAAGTAAAACAAAACAAAACAAAAACAAAAACTAACGCACCTAATGTTACAAAGGTTATATCAATAAACAACAGCCAACAAATTACACACAAAAAATAACAACAACATCATCATCATCAGATTGACCATCCAAATACTAATTCTATCTGCTTCTATTTTGACCCTCAAAGAAATCATTTTGGAAACCATTAATGTTTGTATATATTTTGAATTAACGGGCATTTTGATCATTTATTTTCTTTTTCCGTGTATCTTCTGCCTCTGAGACGTATTTTGCAACTGAGAGGATAATATTTTCGTCATTTGATGTTAAGACACTGACCAGGTCTTTCCTCTTTGCTGCAGCTGTTTTAAAGAGTGTACAGTTTTCCCGAACCTCCTCGTATCCTTTGCAACTGAACATGAAATGTATCTCATCTTCTTTACTCTCGCCACATATTGGACAAGGAGATGTTAATCCACCTGTCTCAAACCATCTATTGAGAGAGAGAGAGAGAGAGAGAGAGAGAGCGTTCACCCATATATGCACTGAATCGTGACGACAGCAGTAGCGAGCCCACACATAGCGGGCCCCAACACACGTCGCGCACTGCTGCTCAACTCTGAAGGCGGACGGTTGTAAGAAGCGGAGAACACATAACACATTGATCATTCCACAACACATCTTTGATCAAGCAGAAAACATATTATCAGTCACAACTGTATAATTACAATTGCTTATTTTTGGATCTTTTCGAGAGGGATTAACGAGCCGGGGGAGTATCGGCGGGGGAGTATCGGCACGGGGGAGTATCGGCTCGGGGGAGTATCGGCACGGGGGAGTATCGGGCTGACCCCCTCGTGTACATGCGAGTGAACGTGGGAGTTGCAGCCTACTGACGAACGCAGAAGAAGAAGAAGAGTTATTTATTACTCTTTTACATGTTTCTGTTATATGTTTATCTAGTCTGTTTTGGTTCAGGTTCAGGTTCAGGTTAGGGGCTGATGTTGATCATCGTAGCCTCACGGCTTTTTACGCCCCATCTCATTTGATTAGCACAAGGCCTCACGGCCTTCTTTATGCTATGTCGTTATCTGTCTTGTCTCAGTCTAAGTAGACCCAGTTACAATTATCTTGGACCATCAAAGTCAAACCAAATGTCTTTTAAAATTTTGTGATTATCGATAAGGTTCTTGAAGTTGTTGGTATTGGAAGCATACTTGATGTTAGTGGTTAGTTTATTCCAGTCGTTAGTAACCCTATAACTGAAAGCAAATTTCCTTGTGTTATTGTTATGTCTCTGTTTATAAATTTTATCAACACTGTTTCTTGTTTCCATATTAGTATCTGGCGGTGAATCAAAGAAGTGATCTTTTTTAATATCGTCTATACCATTACAGATCTTATAGGCTTGAATCAAATCTCCTCTTTTTCGTCTTGCTTTCATTGAGGGTAATTTTAGGAATTTCAGTCTTTCTTCGTAAGACAAATCCTTAATTTCATGCACCAGTTTGGTAGCACGTCTTTGCACTCTTTCAATAGTAATTGATTGACGTATTAGTCTAGGACACCAGGCAGGGAGACCATACTCCAAGAGAGGTCTTACAAGAGCTTTATAAAGTCGGAGAAAAATATCCTTATCAATAAACGAAAAAGTACGTTTAATAATACCCAGCCTTTGATTTGCCTTGTTAACAACTTGGTTAATATGTCTGTCAAACAGTAAGTCTTTATCATGGACTATTGGATTTAATTGTTCAGTGCCTAGAGATTGCTGTTATTTGTATTACAGCGCGATGTGAAATAATAATTGGTAAAATAATAGTTACGATTAAAGTGTTTCTACCCCAGAGCTTCCGTGGCTCCACAGAACCGGAAAAAGAAAGGTGACGAATAAGTTTCGGTCAGATTGGCCAACTGCGCACTGATTCTTGCCTTTTGGAGAACTGATGGCATTTCAGTTTCCATTTTCGCAGCTTTCTTTCCCCAGGATGCATTTGTGAAAGATCAAGGTGAGAAATAACACATTTATGGTTTTGTCGAATCCTTGTGGTGTGTGATCATGGTGAATAATGACACTTTTGATTGACAAAAATGAAGCGAAACTGAATGAAATTATTCATGACTAGATTATTTTTCAGAAAAAAAAGTCGCCGCATATTGCCCATTGTATCAACGAATTTTTAGTAATCAAAACAATATATTGTGGTCCTTGTTTCCGTATTTGTCACTGTTTTCATCTGAACGCATCTATATTAAACCAAGACTAAGAGTCGTATGTGCGTGCTGGGTTCAGTTTGGTTGATGATAAAAGTGAAGTAGCATCACGTTAGAATTTTGATTTACTTAAGTTCTTGATGACATGAGATTACTTTGAATTATACTTTCAGTGTTTTTATTTTTGTAGATATGTAGCCAACATTCCATTGTCAAATCATACAATTGCTTGTTAAACTGAAGGGATATGGAATAACAGGAAATATTTATAAATGGATAGAGCAGTTCTTATCTGAAAGAGTTCAGAGAGTTAGAGTGGGTAAAGAATTCTCAACTAACGAGAAAGTTTTGAGCGGAATACCCCAAGGAAGCATACTGGGACCTGTTCTATTCACCATCTTTATTAATGACCTTCCAGACATGGTGACAAGCAATTGCAAGATATTTGCAGACGATACAAAACTGTATAACATAAGTAACCACAAGGATATACTACAAAGAGACATTGACAGACTACAAGACTGGACAAGACAATGGAACCTATATTTTAATGCCGCAAAATGCAAAATCATGCATATAGGTAACAGAAATCCTGAACATGAGTATTATATGGATAGTCAAAAAAGTATAAGCATTACTAAATGTACCGAAGAAAAAGACATCGGAGTTATCTTTGACTCAAAATTTACTTTTGAGAAACATATTCATACGGCAATCAATAAAGCAAATAGTATGCTTGGAATTATTAAAAGGACCTTTACTTACCTTGATAAAGAAAATTTCCTTTGTCTATATAAAGCCTTGGTAAGACCACACTTGGAATATGGTAACACTATATGGGGATACCCAAACCGGAAAGGATTGCTAGCATCAATAGAAAGGGTGCAAAGAAGAGCTACAAAATTATTAAGTGAACTAAAAGACATGGATTATGGAGAAAGGCTGAGGCAACTGGACCTTCCATCACTGAAATATAGACGATATAGGGGAGATATGATCCAAGTATACAAAATCATATACAGTTTAGATGATCTAAGAGTGGAAGTTTCTTTGAATTTAACACTGTTGAAAAAACACGAAGCTCTAGCAAAGATATATACCCAAAACATACTCGATTAAATGCCAAAACATACACTTTTACTAACCGCGTTATAAAATGGTGGAACCCACTAACAGAACTAACCAAAACAGCACCAACTCTTAACCAATTCAAGAATCTTCTGGACGCTGATATAAATGTAAAGATAAAAAAGTATGAATATGATGATTAAATTACTCGTAGGAAAATTACCGCATGCAATGCAGACACTACTCAATGTTGACGAAAAAGAAGGGACATCAAAAAGGCCGCGAGGCCTACTTCGTCCCTATTCTATACCTATACCTATACCTACCTACCTATACCTAATAAATACAAATGCTTATCAAATGGTGGTCAGACGATGGGCTGTTCTTTAATGCACCACACACACACACACACACACACACACACACATATGACAGAACCACCGTCACAAGTATGATTATGAATGAACACAGAAAAAAAGTAAGCTCAAAACTCCTGTTATAATGTTTGCTTGGTTTTGGAAATCATACCCAGCAGACACCATCCACAACCAGTCATCAGCAAGTTGATGTTATTCATGTAATAGAAAGGAAGAAGAAGAAAACAATGTTACATTGTCTTAAAGATTTTACCAGAAAAGGCCCAGGCTGGAGCTACGTCCCCTACCTTAGTACCTATCTATATATTGCTTGGCTTCAGCAAGTCCTGAACCATGCTGCTTGTCTTGTCTTTCGTTCCTCTAAATTTGATCACATTTCTCCTCTTCTTCATGCTTTACACTGGCTCCCAGTACAAGAAAGAATTATTTACAAAGTCATCTCTCTTTGTTTCAAGTCCATTGAGGCAACTGGTCCATTATATTTTTGGATCTCATTCATCCTTACATACCCTCACACCAACTCCGCTCTTCTTCTGACACCCGTATGCTTAGGATCCCCCCTGTTCAAACCAAAATGTATGGCCAATGCACTTTTTCATACCAAGCCCCCATTCTTTGGAATCAACTTGCTCAGCCTCTCCATCACTCATCTCCACTGCAATCTTTCAAATCCAGTCTGAAGACCCATCTTTTCCCCTCCTGAATAATTCTCAACAGCTCATCCCTTTCCAGTATGAACTAAAATGATTATTAGTGAGTGAGTGAGCTGGAGAGTTTTAGAGTTTGTTGGTTGTATTTTTGATTGTGTACTATTTATGATTGTGTGCTGTGACGTGTGTGTGTGTGTGTGTGTGCTTGTGTATGTTGTGGGTGTGTTTGATGTTTGTGATGTTTGGTATCTTGTGTTCAATTTTTCCTTTTTGATATTTACATGTGTGTTCTCTTTGTAAATGTCGAGGGCTTATTTTCAAGATTAGGCATAATAAAAAAAAAAAGGGTGGCGCTGTAGTATAGCGACACACTCTCCCTGGGGAGAGCAGCCTGAATTTCACACAAAGAAATCTGTTGTGATAAAAAGAAATACAAATGTTTACAAAATACAAATACAAAATAAATGCTCATAATAATGATAAATCTATAGTATAGAGGAGAGGAATGTTTTAATGGTTTGTGATCTCCAAACTTTCACTTACTCCAAGTTTACAATTATTGAGTTCCAAGTAACACTGTAGAAGAAAAAACTTTGAATGAAAACAAAGCAGACAGAACATGGAGAGCACTTATCATGATAACATTTTGATTAGGGAAAAGATCCTTACGATTTAAAATGGCTAAATGTTTAATAAAAACATTACGCAGTTCTCGATATATCTACTATAGTGAGTATAGGTGATCTGTAACGATGAATCAGAATGAATGACATGATCATTTTCAATTTTTATCTCACCAAACAGGTTTGGTTATTTTTCTGAAGAATGCTGATACTGTGATAGATTTGGTGGGTTGTATGAAAACAGTTATGGGATTACTAGGAAACTTGGAACAATTTTTTTTTTTCTTCCTTACCCTTTGGTCAGGTTGTTGATCAGTACAATTTTTCCTTTTTGACAGGTTGCTGATCAATACAGGGGCTGATAACTTCAAGACAAAAACCAAAGAGCTGCCACCTGACTGCCACCATGTCGTCGTGTGCCATTTGCCTGGAGCCAGAGATGAACTCCCCGGCAGCCTGTGTGCCTTGTGGGCACACGTTCTGCCTGGCCTGCATCACACAGTGGACACGTTCCCCGCCCCGCTTTGGGCTGAGCCTGTGCCCCCAGTGCCGTGCCCCTGTGAGGGAGGTGCAGAAGTTGTTCATCACTGATTGGCCAGGTGGGTGATGGTGATGATTATGTAATGTTCATCACTAACTGGCGTGGTGGGTGATGGTGATAATTATGTAATGTTCATCACTGATTGTTGAGGTGGGTGATGATGGTAATTACATGGTGTTCATCACTGATTGGCTAGGTGGGTGATGGTGATGATTATGTAATGTTCATCACTGATTGGCCAGGTGGGTGATGATGATGATTATATGATGTTCATCACTGATTGGCCAGGTGGGTGATGATAATTACATGATGTTCATCACTGATTGTCCAGGTGGGTGATGGTGATGATTACATGATGTTCATCACTGATTGGCCAGGTGGGTGATGATGATGATTACATGATGTTCATCACTGATTGGCAAGGTGGGTGATGATGATAATTACATGATGTTCATCACTGATTGGCCAGGTGGGTAATGATGATGATTACATGATGTTCATCACTGATTGGCCAGGTGGGTGATGATGATAATTACATGATGTTCATCACTGATTGGCCAGGTGGGTGATGATGATGATTACATGATGTTCATCACTGATTGGCCAGGTGGGTAATGATGATGATTACATGATGTTCATCACTGATTGGCCAGATGGGTGATGATGATAATTACATGATGTTCATCACTGATTGGCCAGGTACGTGAGAGTGCTGATGATTACATGATTTTCATCACTGATTGGCCAGGTGGGTGATGATGATAATTACATGATGTTCATCACTGATTGGCCAGATGGGTGATGATGATGATTACATGATGTTCATCACTGATTGGCCAGGTGGGTGATGATGATAATTACATGATGTTCATCACTGATTGGCCAGGCACGTGAGAGTGCTGATGATTACATGATGTTCATCACTGATTTTCCAGGTGGGTGATGATGATGATTACATGATGTTCTTCACTGATTGGCCAGATGGGTGAGGGTGTTGATGATGATGATTATATGATGTTTATCACTGATTGGCCAGATGGGTGATGATGATGATTACATGATGTTCTTCACCGACTGGCCAGATGGGTGATGGTACTGAAGATATTGATACATGTTGTTCATCACTGATCAGCTAGGTGGGTGAGGGTGCTGATGATGTTGGTACATGTTGTTATCATTTTGTATTATATGTATGATACTTTTTGTGTAGTCTGTGATGCTTGTGTGTCTGGGTGAATAATAAATGTTGTTTTTTTTTTCCTTTGTTTTGTGTTTTTTCTCATCATTTTAGTGTTTAAATGCATGTTGATGTTGTTTTTTTTTAGATCGTACAGCGCAACTGAGCTTGTTCTACATGGAAAGGTGCTCTATAGATTACATGATGATGATGGTGATTATCATTATTATTAATATTATGTTTATTGTTGTTGTTATCATTACTGTTATTGTTATCATCATCACCATCATCATTATTGTCATTTCAGTATGGGGCACAGGGGTACAGGACAAAGTGTGTGTGTGTGTGTGTGTGTTTTCAGTGTCAGGCACCAGCAGCGGGGGTGTAGGGGTAGGGGGGGGTCCTCCGGCGCTGACCCAGCTGTCGGCATGGCAGCAGTTCCACCAGCTGATGATCCTCCTGGTGCACTTTGCCTCCATCCCCGCCCACTCCCTGGCTCGCTACGGTCCAGGTGAGCTCTGCGAGGCCACCGTCATCTGCTGGAGGTGGTGGTGGTGGTGGTGTGCCAGACAGTCACGTCAAGCAGCATGCAGTGTGAACCAGATTGTGCAGGGTTTGGTCAGAAAATTCAAAAGCTCAGGACATGTTCTAGCTGGAGGAAAATGATTTGGACATTTAGGATATAGATAGATATATAGATAGATAGATGGATGGATAGATGGAGATAGATAGATGGATGGATAGATGGATGGACAAATTATCCAGATGCTTTGGAAAAATCACTTTAATCAGATTTGAATGTTTCAGACTTAGGAAAATTGTAAAACTTTCCGAGTGAAAAGATTGAAGCGGTGATTAGTTTTTATGGTACTTTTATGAAAACCCTTGACTTGAAGTAGATGCTAACGTGGTGATATGGCCTCCAAGCACTACAGTTTGATTTGAGCTGTTCGGGTACACTTTCATTTGAAAAAACTAGAACAAAAATAGCCAACAATGTGGATGATTGCTGGCATGTTTTACAGAACTGATACAAATCAATTACACTTCTTGCTTTTTTCAAAACTAGAACAAAAATAGCCAACAATGTGGATGATTGCTGGCATGTTTTACAGAACTGATACAAATCAATTACGCGTCTTGCTTTTTTCAAAGTGACATCTTGTGACTTGAAAGATTTGCAGACGGGCGCAATAGCCGAGTGGTTAAAGCGTTGGACTGTCAATCTGAGGGTCCCGGGTTCGAATCTCGATGAGGGCACCTGGTGGGTAAAGGGTGGAGATTTTTACGATCTCCAAGGTCAACATATGTGCAGACCTGCTAGTGCCTGAACCCCCTTCGTGTGTATATGCAAGCAGAAGATCGAATACGCACGTTAAAGATCCTGTAATCCATGTCAGCGTTCGGTGGGTTATGGAAACAAGAACATACCCAGCATGCACACCCCCGAAAACGGAGTATGGCGGGGTAAAAACGGTCATACACGTAAAAGCCCACTCGTGTGCATACGAGTGAACGTAGGAGTTGCAGCCCACAAACGCAGAAGAAGAAGAAGAAAGATTTGCAAATGAGTCTCACTTTACCGGCTTGGTCAGTTGGTATGGATAATGACTATTAGAGAGTGAGTGAGTTTTGATAGTTTCAGAATTTGTCAGTTGTATTTTTGATTGTGTGGTATTTATGATTATGTGCTGTGACTTGTATGTGTGCGTGCACATGTGCTTGTGTGTATTGTGTGTGTGTTGTGGGGGGGGGGGGGGGGGGAATAATTTTTGATGTTTGGTATCTTGAGTTCAATTTTTCCTTTTGATATTTACATGTGTTGTATTTGTAAACGCCTAGGGCATATTTTCATGATTAGGCGTAAATGCTCATAATACTACTACTAATAATAATGATAATAATAATATGGATTTGGCTTGACATGCTGTGGTCCAGACTGTCGAACACAAGTGACCGTTTGTGCTGGTATGTGACCACAGAAAAGTCTTGGTTTTACTTGACTTCCACATGTCCATAGCAGTCAGAAGCAGCTCTTGAAAAAATGAGCATATGTTGTCAAGGCAACACACCAAAGTGATAGAGTTCATGGTGATGTAGTTGATGGTGACGACGACCAGAGTGATGGCGTTGATGGTGACAACGACCAGAGTGATGGAGTTGATGGTGACGACGACCAGAGTGATGGAGTTGATGGTGACAACGACCAGAGTGATGGAGTTGATGGTGACAACGATCAGAGTGATGGCGTTGATGGTGACAGCGATCAAAGTGATGGAGTTGATGGTGACGACCAAAGTGATGGCGTTGATGGTGACAACGATCAGAGTGATGGCGTTGATGGTGACAACGATCAAAGTGATGGAGTTGATGGTGACAACGATCAAAGTGATGGCGTTGATGGTGACGATCAAAGTGATGGCGTTGATGGTGACAGCGATCAAAGTGATGGCGTTGATGGTGACAACAATCAAAGTGATAGAGTTGATGGTGATGATCAAAGTGATGTAGTTGATGGTGACGATGATCAAAGTGATGTAGTTGATGGTGACGATCAAAGTGATGGCGTTCATGGTGACGAAGATCAAAGTGATGGCGTTGATGGTGACAACGATCAAGTGACGATCAAAGTGATGGCGTTGATGGTGACAATCAAAGTGATGGTGTTGATGGTGACGACCAAAGTGATAGAGTTGATGGTGATGATCAAAGTGATGTAGTTGATGGTGACGATGATCAAAGTGATGTAGTTGATGGTGACGATCAAAGTGATGGCGTTGATGGTGACAGCAATCAGAGTGATGGCGTTGATGGTGACAACGATCAAAGTGATGGCGTTGATGGTGACGACCAAAGTGATGGAGTTAACTGTTATCTTTTCTTCCTGCAGAGCTGGCAAGGCAGCTGACAGTGTGGCTGAACCAGCAGGCGGATCGACTCGTGGCCCTGCGAGCTACACTTATACGCTGTGCAGGTAAGACTGTGTGTGTGTGTGTGTGTGTGTGTGTGTGTGTGTGTGAATGTGTGTGTGTGTTTGTGTATATATGCTCTCTGTGTGTGTGTGTGCTGTGCTGTGTGAATGATATCATGGAGTGCTGGTCTGTAGGTAACATGTCCACATAGGAGGTGAGAGAATCTGATTGCACAGGATGGAATCCCACTCGCACCAGTAGTTCCTCCCCATCTGCTGGAACCTGAGTGGTGGTCTGGACGCCAGTTCTTCGGATGAAATGGTAAACTGAGGCCCCCGTCTGTAGCAAGCACTTAGCGCACGTAAAAGAGCCCACGACAACACAAGGGTTGACCCTGGCAGTCTTGGGAATGGTTAGCTTTTGCTAGTTTCAGCCTGCTGTTTAAAGGTAATGGCTGATAAAAGAACATGAAGCCTTTCTGAGACCCAAGCATTGAACGATTTGACAGTGTGTGTGTGTGTGTGTGTGTGTGTTCAAATAAATCTGGCATACTTGTAGTATATCTTTTCAAATGTTCTTATTGTCTGTTGTGAGTCATGAGTTGATGTTTATGCATGTTTGTTCAGTACCATGATTTAAATATTATGTGTTCATGAGTTATAATGCTTAATTCGTGGCATTGTTTCTTATTCAGGAATCTTTATCTTAATGTACCAATTACTTTAGAACCTATTTCTTTTACCGCATGTTGCATTTATTTAAATACTGAACCTGCCATTTAATAATTTACAATGATTTTATAGAAGCATTTCTTGTTCTGATATAGTGTTTCTTAATATTCATGCTATTTTACAAAGTGTGTGTGTCTGTGTGTGTGTCTGTGTCTGTGTGTGTGTCTGTGTCTGTGTGGAGGGTAAGGGGACTTGGGTGTGTGTGTGGGAAATGTGCCCGCTGTGTTGTGTTACTTGCTTGTGTGTATTCAGCTTTATGCATTGCTGTTTTATCTTTTGTTGAACATTTGTCATGCTGCGAGTGTGTTGGACTTGGCTGTTGGCTGAGATATTGTGATGAGTGAGTGATGGAGCCTGATGATGCACAGTTTGATTTCCAAATGGATGAATAAAGATGTATTGCATTGTATTAACTCTCTCCGGACGAAGGAGTGCATGAGCATTCCTACATAAAATGTATTTGGTTTCAGACGACGGAATGGAATAGCATTTTCAAGAAATAAAAATCCATCACACGCTGTACACGTGATTTTGTGATTAGCCAAGCAGAGCGCGCTATTCTGGGTCACTCCACAATCAGATGGTATGATTGGTCAGCCTGCCATGTGTGGCCTGTCTCGCACACACGCTGACAAAGTCACTGACCGGTCGTCTGCTCGCGTGCCAGCCTGTTAGCAAAGCGGGCTCTTCTCAAAATGTTGTGAAGCGAACAAGGCAGCGACGGCAACGTTTTAGGGTTGCTGAAGTACTTGAAATGCTACAAACTGAAGGGTTGGACAATGAAGAGGTGGATGATGGCGAGAAGAAGAAAGCAAATTTAATGCAGAAAGCGAGCATGGGTATGGTGATTCGGGGTGAAAAATTGGCAGTATTTTCTACATATGGCAAAACTGTAAAAATAAGATGAGAAATTTGATTTTTTTTTTTACATGTAATAGCTCAACACGTAATAAACCAGTTCTGAAAGTTTCATTGTCTTACACTGTATTTTGTATTTTTTGTAATTTTTTTCCAAACCCATACAAATGGGCCGTCTGTGGGGAAAAGCAAGGGGGAAAAACTTGTCGTCCCGAGTGAGTTAAGGGTGTCATCTATAGCTTGTTCAGCTCCTCTCCACATCCACAGCAGAAGGTTGGAGGCCAGGCTTGTCATGGTGATGGATGGTTGATGGCTGTGTTTCAGTGGTGTGTCAGATTTTTTCTGAATTTATTGTTATTATTCTTTTTTTTTTATTGGCCATATCAACATGCTGAAAGCTGACAATGCCGAGCAGGTCTGTTATGATGATGGTGTTTGGGGGTGGGGGTGGTGGTGGTGGTGGCTTGTTTCAGTGATGTGTCTGATTGAGGACACAGACAAAACCCCCCCAAAAAAATAAACAAATAAAAAAAAACCCAGTCATACCAGCATTCTGGAAACTGACAACTTCAGAGCAGATCTGTCATGATGATGATGATGGTGTTTGGGGGTGGGGGTGGTGGTGGTGGTGGCTTGTTTCAGTGATGTGTTTGATTTCTTTGTCATTAATTTTTTTAAATTTTATCGACCATACCAGCATGCTGAAAGTTAACGATGCAGAGCAGGTCTGTCATGATGATGGTGGGTGGTGGTGGTGGTGTGTTCCAGTGATGTGTCTGATTTTTTAAATTATTAGTTTAGTTTTTTTTTATCGGGCATACCAGCATGCTGAAAGCTGACGATGCAGAATAGGTTTGTTACAACTTGGGTGGTGGTGGCATGTTTCCAGTGATGTGTCTGAAAAAAAAAATCTCCCCCCCCAAAAAAAGAGTCATACCAGCATTCTGAAAGCTGCCGATGTAGAGCAGGTTTGTCATGATGGTGGTCGTGTGTGTCAGTAATGTGTCTGATTTAGAATTAAAAAAAAAATGTATCAGTCATACCAGCATGCTGAAAGGTGACGATGCAGAGCAGGTCTGTCATGATGACGGTGTTGGTGTGTTTCCAGCGACGTGTGGGCGGGAGTGGCGCGACCTGGGGCTGCAGGGCCAGTGCCTGGTGGGGGCGGCGGTGCTGCTGGTGGGACTGCTCCTGGTGCAGGACCTGCAGGCGGCTGATGGGATCCACCGAGGGGTGGTGCTGCCCGTGCTGCTGCTGCTGCTCCACATGTTGCACCAGCTGCTCTTCGCCGCCGCCTACCTCCTGTGGCGCCCTCTGGCCTGCCTGCTGGCCTGTGGGCTGGAGGTGGGGGTGGCCGGGCTGGACGTGGCCGGGGTGGTGGCCTGGGCGGTGCTGTGCGTGCTGTGGGACGCGCTGTGCGTGCCCTGGCTGCTGCTGTGCCTGGCTGCCCGCCTGCTGGGCTGGGGGCTGGGGGTGCTGGCTGGCCTGGTGCGCCTGGTCATGTTCCTCCTGCTGCTTGCCCTGTCCCTGGGGCTGCCCGCCCTCCTCGCCACTGCCCCTGGTCCCCGCAACAACGACAACAACCACCCCCACCACCACCTCCAGCTGCCAGAAGTGCTGCATGCTGGGGTGGAGTGGCTGCGACAGGCGGCGCTCCGACTCACCCAGCAGGCCGCCCACCCCCAGCCCGACAACGCACCACCACCGCAACAACAACCAGCACCGCATCCGCCAAGGGTGGGGCACTTCAACATCCTGCGCGAGTTCATGAGACTGCTGTCGGAGGAGCTGAGGAACGTGGGGCAGGAGGAAGGCGAAGAGGGGGAGGAGAGGAGGAGGAGGAGGAGGAACCCCGGTGAGGACGGTGTGGAGGAGGTGGGGGAAGAAGCTCCCGCTCAGGACGGGGGAGACGTGCAGCAGGTGGATGGAGGAGGAGGAGGAGGGGGAGGACAAGGTCAGGGTCTGTCCCTGTCGGCGTCGTCTTCCCTTCACGGCAGGGAGACCTTGGAGGTTTGGTAGAGAGAGCTCGGTGTGCAGACTTTGGGGAAAAGGAAGGTTGTTAGGATTGTTTTTGCCGGGAGTGGGTTGTGAGTATGGCTGGCCTTAAGAAAGAGGAAGGTTGCGGACTTGTTTTGCTGGGGGGTAGGATTGTTTTGGGTGGGGGTGGGTTGTCAGTGTGGGTGGCCTTTCGAAAGAGGGTGGTGGTAGTGTTGTTTTGCTGGGAGGTAGGACTGTTTTGCTGGGGGGTAGGACTGTTTTGGGTGGGGGTGGGTTGTCAGTGTGGGTGGCCTTTCGAAAGAGGGTGGTGGTAGTGTTGTTTTGCTGGGGGGTAGGACTGTTTTGCTGGGGGGTAGTGTTGTTTTGCTGGGGGGGGGGGGGGGGGTAGGATTGTTTTGCTGCTGGGGGGTAGTGTTGTTTTGCTGGGGTGGGGGGGAGGTCTGGGGGGGGTTGGACTGCTTTGCTGCTGGGGGGTAAGACTGTTTTGCTGGGGGTGGGGGAGGACTGTTTTGCTGGGGTAGGACTGATTTGCTCGCAGTGGGTGGGGGTCTTGGGAGGTGGGGGTGGGCGGTAGGACTGTTTTGCTGGGTGTAGGTTTATTTTGCTGGATGATATGGTAGGATTTTTTTACTGGGTGGTAGGATCATTTTGCTAGGTGGTAAGGTTGTTTTGCTGGGGGGTGGTAGGGTTGTTTTGCTAGGTGGTAGGATTATTTTTGCTAGGGGTGGTATGGTAGGATTATTTGGCTAGGGGTGGTTTGGTATGATTATTTTGCAAGGTGGTGGGATTACTTTGCTAGGGGTAGTATGGTAGTATTATTTTGCTTGGTGGTAGGATTTGTTTTGCTGGGGGATGGTAGGATTGATCTGCTGGGTGGTAGGATTATTTTGCTAGATGGTTGGGTTGTTTTACTGGATGGTAGGATTATTTTGCTGGGGTTGTAGGATTGTTTTGCTGGATGGTAGGATTATTTTGCTGGGGTTGTAGGATTGTTTTGCTGGATGGTAGGATTATTTTGCTGGGGTTGTAGGATTGTTTTGCTGGATGGTAGGATTATTTTACTGGGGTTGTAGGATAGTTTTGCTGGGTTGTAGGATTTTTGTTGTTGTTGGGTGGTAGGTTTATTTTACTTTTTACAGTAGGATTGTTTTATTGGCTGGTAGGATCATTTTGCAAGGTGGTAAGGTGGTTTTGCTGGATGATGGCAGGATTGTTTTGCTGGAGGATGGTAGGATTCTTTAGCTAGGTGGTAGGATTCTTTTGCTAGGGGTGGTATGGTAGGATTATTTTGCTAGGTGGTGGGATTGTTTTGCTAGGGAGTGGTAGGGTTGTTTTGCTGGGTGGTAGATCTGTTTTGCTAGGGGTCTGTAGGGGTGGGGGGGTGGGGTGGCGGGGGTTGTCAGGTTGTTTCGCTAGGGGGTGGGTTATGAGTATGGCTGGCCACACTTCACACACACAACACAGAGTTGGGGGGGGGGGGGCCCACACTGTTGGTTCACAATGGCTGCTGCTGCTGCTGCTGCTGCAGCTTGTGTGTTGATGGCAGAAGAGAGTCTTCCTCAGAGATTGCTTGTCTTGTGTTCCTTTGTCGTGTCTCTTCCTGTGGGTCTGTTCTGTGCTGCCCCTTTCTCCTGTGTGTGGGCGTTGTCCCGTCGTGCTAGAAACCTGGTCCCGAAGAAAGGTAGATGACCGTGCGAAAATGATTTAACAGCAGGTTATTGATTTTGCAACTCTCACACACACTCTTCCTCTTGCAATACATGTTTGCAGTTCTGTATGAATTGCGGAGTGAAGTTTTTCTCGGTGTTGTGGAACCGTTGTTGCCCTTAGTTTTTAAAAGAAAGAGATGCAGATGCGACAGTTAAGATTTGATATTAAAACTCTGTTTAATTCTGCTGGCATGAAGTATTACTATGTTTACCAGAAAATATTGAATGGTGGTTTTATGCATGCGAGCACATACACACACACACACACACACACACACACACACACACACACATGCAAACACAAACACACAACCACACCCTCTCTGTCTCTCTCTTTCACTCTTTTACACTCTTACACACATGCATACTTACAGAGACTGATCTTCATGTCACACTAGAACTAGAAACAACACAAGGCCTGCATTTATTTACATACATGTCCATACCCATAGGCATTCTCACTTATGGATGTGTTAAAATGCATTGGACTAACTGAAAAATCCCTTTGAGTGAAAAAGTGTTATATTAAGGAACAAATCAAGTTTAATGTCTAAAAAATCACACTTTGAGGAAAGTTGCTAAAAACATGAATGATACGTGAGTTTGAGTGAAAAAAAAAAAAGAAGGTTAAACTCAGGATTATGTTAACCTGTTTGAAGAAAGCCTGAACCCGAGAAACAAACAGAGCATACATAGAACAGTTTGATGGTAAAAGCTGTCTCGCACAAACTAAGAATAAAATTGAAGTGTGTGAGCTGTCTCACCCAAAACTGTTAGTTCTTCTATTTGAAGCCAATAAAGAGTCTTGAAGAAACATTTGAACTATCTCAACCCTCAGTGCCCTACACTTTTCTCTTCCCTGTTTTCAGGGACAGGCACACAGACAGTTTCGATGTTGTGTTTTTGTATTTTTTTTGTTTGTTTATTAGGTGACTCCTTGTGTTTTGATTTTCGAATGACGTGACGCTGTTTACTTTTGAAGACTCGTAACGAGCGTGACGCACCAAAACACAAAGAGTGTTTTCGTTCTCTCCGGGAACAAAACAGCCAGGGGGGAGGGGGAGTGGAGGGGGCCCTGTGGCTGAATGGGTCAGGCCTTGGACCTTTGATCTGGTGTTCACGAGTGATCAGGGTTCAAAGCCCCATGCTGTTGTATCCTTGTGGGGAAAGGCACTTTACTCTGATTTATCGCCGTCCAGCCAGGTGGGAATGGAGGTAAAAAAAATAAATAACCACGCGTAGGCACCCAGCGAAAATCCGATCCCCAACAGAGAAAGGAAAGACAGGATCGACTTAGAGGTAGAAATGTAAGAATAATATACAGACAAGCCACATGCAGCAAAATAAGGCCAAATGAACACGCTTAATAGCCAAAAAAAGCGTAAGACGAGACAGAGCGAAAACCTGACAAGATGGCGTGGAGAGCCTTGGCCAAAGGAATGATTCAGCGCTTATAGCTTTTAGAGGCGTTTGATTGGCTAAGAGCGGACCGGGCAAGAAGGGGCGTCTTTTCACTGTTAGCCACGCGAAATTTGGCCAAGCAGAGCAAACCGATAGGCCTAGTTTGCATCAGTTTGACATGGTAAGTATATGTATCACCAAACATGGAGTATAATACAAACTCCTCCTTTTGGTTGGGGAAGGTTAAAACAGTGGAAGGAGAGGATTGGGCCTGGCCTTATTCTGTGCAGACACTGGATATGAAATGGCTGCACCGATTTCCTGCTACAGGACCTTTGACCTTTAACCTTACGAACAGCAGAGAATGCAGTCTTGGAGGAGGGACGCAAAAAGAACAAGTGAAAATTCCTTTCACTTGCAGTATTTTGAATCCCTTAGCCTCCGCAGTCCCTTAGCTTCCGATAAAAAGAACTTGATCAGGGCTTCAGAACAAGAAAGCGAACAAACAAGAATAAAAAATAAAATAAAAAAGTATTGAAGCCAAAGGCAAGAAGTTTGAAACAGTGAGGGTAAAACTTACAGGGATTAGTCTTAAAATAAAGAGTGCGTACGTTTCAGAGGAGCTTGCTGTTGTTTGGTTTGATTGAATTTTCTGAATCTAACCCAGTGTGTGATTTGGCTTCCAGGCACTTTAACCTAACTGAATTACTGCTACAAATGTACTTTATTTTGTTTGATTACTGTTGATACATTGGCATACTTGGCAAGCATGGTGACACTGAATTTTGAAAATATCTCAAACCAGTGTTGAACACACACACACACACACACACACACATGCACACATGTATACACTTTTTTGTGAATGACTTATTACATTGTATAAAAAGTCATGTTTATTTTTATAGTTTGCTTTTATTCAATTAGTTATTTTATTTTATTTTATTTTTACCAGAACATCACATATCATCATCTATTTGAAAATTCAGAGACTGACTGAGACCATTTATGGTTCTTCAAGTATGCAAGCTGTTCAGTATTAGTAGTATTGATGTGATGTTATTAGTGACCAAATTGATTTTGTAATTTTTTTAATTTAATTTTTTTTTTTTTTTCTCGTTCCGACTGTTAGTGTTACTATTATAGTCATGTGAATTTTCCATATTAGGTGGTTTAATCTTAGGCTGGTAGACATTTGACAGTGTCAGCAACAACCCTACTGTGTAGCATGCTTACTGCTTGTGACCCACGATGGAGTCTCCCGTCAGTCCGACTTATCTGTCGGTGTGTGTCCTCATATGGGAGAAGAGGCCGATTCTGGATGCGCAGCACTTCCCACAGGTGTTGGAAGGGAAAACGTCTCCAGAAGTTGAGCCCTGCTTCCTTCGCTCACGCTTCTCCTTAATGGCCAGTGTTCTCTTGTTCTCACAAACAAGAGAATGTTGTGACCCGTACATGCATGTTAAATAGGTGAATAGCAGTCAGGGTTTTTGTTTTTGTCTCAGCTTGGGTGAGAAACAATGTAGCAAAGCAATGCATCGCTTGATGCCATTTGTCAGAGAGCTTTTTGTTGTTGTTGTTTTTTTTTTTTTGGTCTTGTTTTGGCCATTGCACCAAAGGTGTCAACTTTGTCATTGTCAACAGTTTTATTATACCTACAATGCACACAGTGTGTAGAGCATGTCCAGTTGAGCCAGTGAAGTGAAGCGCACTACAAAGTTCACAGGTGCTTTCGCACTGTCGCTGCACTCAGGGCATGATCCTGATCCTTGATTTATAGCAGTGAATTGTGATGATCAATGTTGATCATATATCCTGAATGCTGGATGACAATGTTGATGATGGATGGCTGATGCAAACCTTTTTGTTGTTGTTGTTGTTGTTGTTGTCTTCTTCTTCTTCTTACTAGCAGCTTATCTGTTTCAGGTTTTTTTCTCCCCAGTTTTGTTTGTTTGTTTGATAATCAGAGGCAGTAACTGATATATTTTGGAAGATCTTGTTTGTACTGATTCAAAAGACATTTACAGTTTCTTGTGAATTCAGGGTGAGTGATGGTCGACTCTATTTTTTTTCTTTCCCCCCCTGGGGAAATTGATGTGAGAACATGGTTTGTACAAACTGACAAAGATTTATTGAAGTATGTACCACAGGCACATGATGAAATCTGAAATGAGATTGACTTAGTTGTATGATTATTAAAAAAAAAAAAAAAAAATCTCCCACAGTCCCAAACTATGTCATAGAATCAAATGGAACAAACTGAAACACGATTGGCAAGTTCTACACATGGACTGAAAGACATTGCACAAATCTTGTACTGGTTCACAGACTTGGTGACCTGGATTCCAGTCTGATGATACAGGGCAAATCCTATTGAGACTGAATGACTCCGTGTAAATCAAATGTACAGACTGAATGTGGTCTCGAAACTAAAATAGTCAGACTGAATCAGATCTAGAAAATCAAGAATTCAGACTGAAAGATGACTGGAAAATCAAATACAATATTTAATGATAACTAGAGAAATCAAACACACAGACTGAGCTGCATGAGCGAATCAAATATACGGACTGAATGACATAAATAAAATGTATAGAAGTATATAGACTGAATGATATAAGCAAATCAAGTATATAGAAGTATATAGACTGAATGACATAAGCAAACCAAATATATAGACTGAATGACATCCGGCAAATCAAGTATAAAGACTGAGGAATGTGTTGGAGACAGACACACAGAGTGACAGTGAGTGATTCAATATAGACAGAGTGATTTCTTCTTCATTCATGGGCACATCAAGGCTTAGAATGATGACAGCATTGCTGTGAACAAACTTGCCTTGTCAGATATTCTGAGTAAAGTGACAGTACTTATGCGAAAATGGAAGACATGGAATGATTTGGGAATATATGATTCAGGCATGGCATTTTCATTTTCATTTTTCATTTTCATTTTCATTTTATCACAACAGATTTCTCTGTGTGAGATTCGGGCTGCTCTCCCCAGGGAGAGCGCGTCGCTACACAACAGCGCCACCCATTTTTTTTGTATTTTTTCCTGCGTGCAGTTTTACTTGTTTTTCCTAATGAAGTGGATTTTTCTACAGAATTTTGCCAGGAACAACCCTTTTGTTGCCGTGGGTTCTTTTACGTGCGCTAAGTGCATGCTGCACACGGGATCTCGGTTTATTGTCTCATCTGAATGACTAGCGTCCAGACCACCACTCAAGGTCTAGTGGAGGGGGAGAAAATATCGGCGGCTAAGCTGTGATTCGAACCAGCACGCTCAGATTCTCTCGCTTCCTAGGCGGATGCGTTACCTGTAGGCCATCACTCCACACAATTGTCAGTTGTAAATATTGTCCACGTACAGGAGAGTTGTGTTTGGTGCCTGTCGCTGCAGACTTGAACCAGGTGATTGACGGGCGCAATAGCCGAGTGGTTAAAGCGTTGGACTGTCAACCTGAGGGTCCCGGGATCGAATCACGGTGACGGCGCCTGGTGGGTAAAGGGTGGAGATTTTTACGATCTCCCAGGTTAACATATGTGCAGACCTGCTTAGTGCCCCCTTCGTGTGTATATGCAAGCAGAAGAACAAATACACACGTTAAAGATCCTGTAATCCATGTCAGCGTTCGGTGGGTTTTAGAAACAAGAACATACCCAGCATGCACACCCCCAAAAACGGAGTATGGCTGCCTACATGGCGGGGTAAAAACGGTCGTACACGTAAAAGCCCACTCGTGTGCATATGAGTGAATGCAGAAGAAGAAGAACCAGGTGATTGTGTGGTTTCTGTGTCGCCTGGCTGCCTGCTCACAGTTACAGCTAAACTGTAGACGTTCATTCATTCAACTTCGTTTAGACTTCACGTTACAAAACATTGTTAATAACTTTAATTAGTGTTTTGAAAGCTTGAAGCTTTTATCACAGAACATGTCTGTGTCCACTTTTTATTTTGCATGCATGCACGTGGGAGCGATGATTTGTTTTTGAATGAATAGTTAGCAACTTGTCGTTGAAGAGAAAAAAAAGCACTGTTTGTTCACTGACCAGTTTCAGTTGCTTCCTGATCTCATGGCAATAACGTAACCAGAAATAGCTGTTGTTTTAAGCACAGTTTCAGGAACGGTGGATTGCTGAAGGGTCAGTAAGAAGTGGCAGTGAGTTCCTTTATTTTGGGAGCCGGCAGTTGAAGAATGGCTCATCACTGTCGCTCAGAATTTTTTTAAAGAGTGTCCAGTATAATCTGCTATATATTTTTTTAAATGCCAGCTTGATTATCATTTTGTACACAATATATTATTTTTGCTCACAGTATTGGGATTTTTTTGTTTTACATTTGCAATGCCTCATGTGATTTTTTTTTTTTTCTGTGCAAAATTGAAGTGGTTTTTCTTTTCTTTTTCTTTTTTTTTTACTTCTGTTTCCAGAGACTGGATGCTTAGTTTTTTGGGTTTTTTTGCGTCTGTTGTTTCCGTACATGTTTGAGTGAGAAATGTACGTGAGCAGAAGGGAGTCTCCAACATTTTGATGAATATTGCATTACCTTGCCATTGCACTGGGTACCTGTTTGAGGTGAAGGATGTTAATACCACTGGTTCTTGCAGCGCTGGAGTGGCTGGTTGCTGCAGTTTTGGGGTCACCCTGAATCTGAATTTTGGGCAGCACTGTTGTGTCAGACAAAACAAAAACGTTAATTTGGGTTCTTGTTAAAAGCAAAACTGCCGTTTCTGTTTACCTTTCAGTGATGAGAATGTGCTTCTGGACATTATTTATTTTATTTTATTTTTAATTTTTAAGGCATGTTCTTATTGTTGCAGGATTGATGCTCACAGCAGTTCTATTGCAAATGTATAATGAGCACAGTGTTTAGGTGTTGATTTTTTTTGAAATTCATAAATAATAATTCTTTTCTTTATTTTTCATATCAATATTATTGCAGTTGGTTTCCAATTTACCTGTCACTCTTTTTCTTTTCTTTTTTCACGGTGTGAACAAAAAGTAAGTACAGAAGACAGGACGAGTCTCACACAAGTTGTGTGTAGCGTTCACCCCCCCGAGTCTGTGCCAAGCGTGCAAACTCTTAACCAATCAGCCAGTCTTCCTCACCCAGTTGTGTTAACACTCGAGTCGCCAGCCAACCAAGCGGACCTTCACCTGCTGAGCCAGCTGGCTATTTGGCAAGCTGGCAAGCAAGCGAGCAAGCAGTCTTGTTGATTAAGGAAGTTGCCGCTGTTGTCACAGACACGCTGTCTTCCACACCTCACCACCTGCTGATTGTTTTCTCAGAGACGTGACAGACAATGACACTGAGTGTGTGCTTGAGAAACACGGCTGAGTTTTGTTTTTGGGTTGTGTGTGTGTGTGTGTGTGTGTGTATATCTATCTGTCCATATATATATATATATATATATATATAGACACTGAGTGTGTGCTTGAGAAACACGGCTGAGTTTTGGGTTGTGTGTGTGTGTATATCTATCTGTCCATATATATATATATATATATATGTGTGTGTGTGTGTGTGTGTGTATAATGTTGTTTCTTTATGTGAAATAATCAGAACATGATTGGTGTGTGTGTGTGCGTGCGTGTGTGTGTGTGTGTGAAATATGGTATCAGTGCCATGTAACATCAAATATGTTTGTGTGTGTGTACGTGAGCACAGTATACAGAACAAAATTATTAAAAAAAGAGAGAAAAAAAAAAAAACGAACAAAAAACCACCTGAAAATCAGGTTTTGTGTCAGTAGTATGTATTACCATTTTTTGCTCAGATTTCAGAAGTGAAAAAGAGAGTCCTGTGTAATCCTATTTTGACATTTCTGGCATGCGACAGTAGTGTGTCGGAGCAACCAGTGGTCATAGAAAACAGAGAAGGAAGAAGGATTAAAACTTTTTTTTTTTCCTCTTTTCTTTCAGGATCTTGACAAAAAGTTTTGACTGTGATGAAAAGAAAATCGTACTTTTTTTTTTTCCTGCTGATTTTGATCCCAGGTACACAATTTTTCAATTTTGTGTTGTAAAAAACACACAAAGATTTTGGGCATTTTAATTTCGAGTGTAAGTATATATCTCTCTCTCTATATATATATTTAAAAAAAGAAGAAGATAGAAACAGATTTTTGTGCTTGATCATTTTGAGCCGAAGTATATCCTATTGATTTTTCAAAGTGAATGATCTGATTTTTATAAACGATTAATCCGTTTTGGTCTGTATTGTATCTGCATGCAGTCAAAACCACAAAACTGTTAAAAAAAAATAAATAAATAAATAAAATAAAAATAAAAATTTCATTTTGAATTTTTTGTTGTCATTGGAAGAGGAGTTGGGGAGGCAGAGGGGGTGTGAAGTGTGTTGTGGATGTACAAGGAAATGCACACACACACACACACACACAAATGTGTGTGTGCGTGTGTGTGTGTGTGCGTACACACTTAATCACACACTCATAAAGACAAAACAAGCACATACAAACACTCCTACATTATACACATACACATTTTGTATACATGTATACACAAAAGATTTATTTATCTCTGAAGGCATACCACCTTGTTAGGCTGCATGCATGTCATTGCAACATTTGACTTGGATGACATGTCAGTCTCTAGTGAAACAGGTTTGCCTGTGTATCTTTTACGGATGCTCCATGGACATGCATGTTTGAATTTGGGACATTTTAATACATGACTTGATACTTGGACAAGTTTTGTTTATTTGCTTGGCAAATCTGTTCTGAATGTGAGCGTTAGTAGTTTGTCTTTTTAAGTACTGTAGTGGTTTGCTTATTTCAAGATCAAATCAGTCATTTGGTTACTTTGATGAATATGATTTTTTGTATTTATTGTTCTCAGGTTGTATATAATTTTCTGCCTGACAGATCCATATATGTTGTGCTCAAGATGTGTTTGGCTTCATGTTAATTTACGTGATCTCTTCACAGATGTTTTTGATTTATGTAGAGGTCAACATGGAGTGAATTGTGTAAAGGATGTTGTTTATATCTCATAGTTTTGTGGGGTTTGTTTGTGTGTGTGTGTGTGTGTGTGTGTGTAAATTCTACAGTGTAAATATTTTTAATAGTATCATTCCGTTGGGTTCTTTCTTCTTTTTTCTCTCCTTTTTTTTCTGTTGTTGTACATTGAAACATGCATGAAAGTCATAGCAAGCCAAGTATTTGTGATGTTTTGGTTTTGATGGTTTTGTTTTTCTGCATGTGTATTGTGAACAGATTGATGTAAGTGGAGTGGTTTTTCTTTCGAAATTTGCAGATCTGGTCATCTGAAATGATAGATGGTTAGTGAACTTGATCCTTTTTTTTTCCCCGCTTGCTTGTTCTAACAGAGCAAGTGGTGTGATCACCATCAGTTGATTCTGTGTGTGTGTGTGTGTGTGTGTGTGTGCAAATGAGTATGGTACATGACACTGGTGTTATGTAAAGCACAACAAGTGTTAGCAGAACCATCTTCAGAAGGTTTGATAGACACTGGTAGTGGTCATAAACATTTTACCAAAGGAAGATATTCATCATCATTCATGCAAAGGAGAAGGCAATAATAAATGTAGAAAGTCATCAATAAATGCTTCAGCAACATTTTATTTTAAAAAAATAATAATAAAAATAAAAAACACACACACAAACACAGAGAGAAACTGTCATTCATAAGTTAAAATGTATTGCAGCTTTGCTTTATTTATTGATAAATATGTTCATGCACAAAATCTTGGCTGTACCTGTAACACAGACTGCAAGCTTGTATGGATACACATGCACTCATACATGCACAGAAAATTACATGTATACATATCCATGCATGCTCACACACACACACACACACACACACACAAACCTGCACATCTACCTGTACTGTTATACAAGCATGCACATGCGTGCACACACCATTTTTTCACATTGGTGAATAGGAAGGCTGCTTCTGAAGAATAGACACAGACGTTATTTCTTCTATGCAGCTACAATCAGCCTACGTCCATCCATGTCAGCACATTAAATCTGTCGATCAGCTTGTGTGTGCTTGATGTTTGCATATCACAATTGTCCCTCTTATTTTCCTTGTTAATCATCTGTAACATTTTTTTTTTTAAAAGGCAAACAAACAAACATAAAACACAACAGAAAATTCATTTGACAGACTTTCACTTCAGATGGTACTTTTTATGTCCTGTCTGTGTTGTAATGATCATGGTATTGATTATTGTTGTAATTTTTTTGGTTTTATTTTTTAAATCACAACTTATACAACCACCCCCTCACCTTCCCTCATCCCACCATCCCTCCCCTCCACTCCCCCCCCCACCCCCATCCCAAGAGAAAAAAAAAGAAGAAAAGGAAAAACTTTTTGATTTCCTGCTTTGGGCTGTGATAATTGTTTGATGTGTTGCGTTGGTTGACTGATTTTTTTTTTCTTTTTGCTTCACAAATCCACTTTTGCAAAGATTTGTATTATGTGTTTCTTTTTACATACACCACATTTTTTTTTCTTTCTTTTATTATTTGCTTTTTGTACATTTGCTTTTGTGTGTGGCACACTTTTTATTTGATTAAAAGGTTTTGAATTTATAGTTTGGCTTCTTATGTTATTATCTGCTGTAAAAGTGTGCAATTGAGAGAGAGACAGTGGGTGAGAGAGAGAGAAGAGAACAAAACAAAATTTGTCTTACACAGGCTTGAGCACACATACTGACGTGTGTTCGCAAACACTTTCTCACTTCTCTGCTTGTGATATCCACCCATCCACCCCCTCGCTCACACACACACACACATGCAGGTGCATACACACATATGCATACGCACACAAAAGGGTCAAAATCCAAATCTTACGGCAACAGAGTTTTGATTACACCAACAGAACAAGCACCACGATTATTTAAAGGTTTACATGAATGGCTGACTTCTAGAAAACCACCCAGCTGGTTCAGCTGTTATCATACCAGATCTTTAAGCAGAAAGATCATATCATGCCATTATCTAAATCATCAGTTTGACCAATCCTGTAATATGGAAGTGTAGCAGGGTCCCCCTACCGTAGAAAACACTGACTTGATAGAAATTGCGCAGAGAAAACTTACCAAACAAATTACAAGAATCTTTAGTGTGTCCTGTGCAAAGAGATTAAGTTGTTTGAAACTTCCAAGCCTCGAAAATTGCAAGTTAAGGGGTAATATGACTGAGACATAGAAAATTTTGCTTGGGCATTATGACAAGAACACCACACAAAATCATTCTACTCTAAATGACAGTGCTCATACTATGGGACACCAACTATAATACTAGGCCTATTGACTAAAACATTCACCAAATCAAACCTTTTCTGTGTGTATGCTCCTTTAAAAGAAAAAAAACACACACCAAAAACTAAAAAACTTTGAGGCTCAAATTGTTAATTTGTGGGACTATCTGCCTTGTCACATCACGTGATTAAAAAATTTTTTGAAGCGTACACACACACACATTATATATATATATATATATATATATATATATATATATATATATAATGTATACACCCATATAAGATAAACACTGGAAGGATTATAGCTTTCAAACAGATTTCTCCATTGGAAGCTTGCCATAACACAAGTAAATGCGCACTCATATAAACACTCATTAAAAAAAAAACAACACAAAAAACAACATAACAAGAAACAAAAAACACCTAATATTTGGGTAATGGGCTGATAAAGCTAAAAAGGCGCATGTCATTGTTCTAATGGCTCTTCACTATATTCTTGATCTTCCAGAATATCTCTTGCACGTCGTATTTTGTGTTGATTCAAAATAAATATCATCTAATCTGTCAGACTACAAGAATAGATCAAAGACCACTGTAGAAATCAAATCAAATCATGCATCGATCTAAGAGGAGCACATGGTGGTGTGACCATCGAGATCGATGATGACCATCGTTGTCATCCAGCTGGGGGATGGGGGGAGGGTGGTGGTGGGGTGGGGGGGAGGATGCTCATGAATCTATCTGTGAATGCGCAGATGGCTGAATAGTCCAAGAGGAGCACATAACTCTTGCTTAAAGGAGGTAACTCTGTCGTATTCGACAGAGGGCGCATGTGCAGTCAACCATGGCGGCACGTAAACAATTTTGAGAGGTGACATCTTTGGATTCATCGATGATGGTGAAATGATTAGTTGAGATGTTTAAGCACAACGTAGACAGTGACAACTGTGGTTAAAGTCATGGCCGTTACTGCGAAAGAAGCGTTTTGGAAAGAACATCAAGATTCGTGAGTCAATTGTATCTTTCTTCTTTCTTTGAACATCCACCATCATCATTTTGATGGTTCTGATTTGTATAGAACTGGGGGGTTTCCACTAGCCAGGTTGTTTTGTAGAACTGGCAGTTTGGGACTTGGGGGGTGGGGTAGGGTAGTGGTGGTAGAGGAGGAGGGGGTGGGGAGGTGGTGGGTGTGTGTGTGTGGGGGATGTGCTGGTCGGTCAGATTCGGGACTTGAAACACTCCACCGAGGTATTCTTGAAGTAGAAGTTGTTCGGAAGCTGCCTATTTTGAATGAAAATGAGATAGTTAAGGAAAGTAAAACAAAGCACACTCATCCCCCAACACTCCAGCGTCCATTGTTCGGAACAAGTAAAACCAACCAATTGAACATAAGCGTATTTTCACTCACAATCCCACCCCTCTCCCACCCCACGTTTTTCCCAGAGAGTGTCTCTTCCTGAGGGTTTCTTACTTGCAGACCACACACACACTTGCACGCACACAGGCATGCACATGAGCGAGCGTGTGCACGCGTGTGCGCGGGCACACACACACACACACACACGCGACTTAAAACACATATACACATAGAAAAAAAGTTTTCTTTAGAGGTATTCAAAAAGATTAACAAAAAAATAATGGCTACCAGACAAATTCCAAAATGACACTGACGAGGAATTGGGTTTTTCTACTTAATAGTTCCAAGTCCTTGTATTCACTGCTGCTACTCTGTTGTAATTTATAGTCGTCTTGGTTTTGTGCAAGCCGTGTGGACAACCCACAACTAGCTAAACCATAGGTGATATTTAATAAAGAAACAGAATAGTGTAACTGGTAGGCTCTGGCATGTGTGTAGGGATCCAGCACGTGTGGGTTTTACTGTAGGGAATGAAGAAGAATATTTATTTATTTGTTTATTTATCTAATCATATTACAAAAGAAATATAACACATTATCAGTAACAGAGTTTATTGTGATTCCCCAAGCCCCCCATACTCAGAAATTCCTGGGGTTGTTTGTCAAACAATGTTCACAAAAAAAAGTTCCCATAGCAGACTTTGGTTTATTTCTTTAGAATTACAGATAAAGTATGTTTGTTTTCTGTTTTTTATGTGGTTTTTTTTCAGATTGATAAGAACTCTTTGCTTTATTTGTTAGAATTACATACAAGAGTATCTGGGTATTTTGATTTTGCAGATTGATAAGAATTCGAAGTCAGCTGAGCAGCCATGGGAAAAATACGCCAGCGAATCGCAAGTCTCCAATGTCCCGAGGGAGGAAAACACACCCAGTGTCTAATCATCCACCCTTAGGAAAGTATCGACGAACACCACCGCCATATTTACCCAGGTGTGTGTGTGTGTGTGTGTGTGTGTGTGTGCATGTTTGTGTATGTGTGTTTGTGTGTGCATGCATGCATGTGTGTGAATGTGTGTGTGTTTGAGTATGTGTGTGTGCATGCATGCGTGTGTGCATGCGTGCGTGTGTGCGTGTATGTGTATGTGTGTTTTGTGTATGTACATGTGTGTGTGTGTGTGTGTGTTTGGATTTATAAGAGAAAAAGCAGGGGTCAGTGAGTGGAGAGTTTGCAAATGTGTATATCTGCATTTTGTGTTGCGTAAGTGCCAGCTTGTATGTGTGTGTGCGTGTGCATGTGTTTGTGTGTATGTGTGTGTGTGTTTGTGTGTGTGTGAAAGAGAGAGAGAGAGAGAGAGAGAGAGGGGGAGTATTTATGTGCGCATGGCTTGAGATATTGCATGCCCCTTCATATATGTATTGTGTATATATATATATATATATATGTATGTGTGTGTGGGTGTGTGTGTTTGTGTGTGTAGACATAGAGAGATAGATGTGTGTGTGTGTGTCTGTGTATCATGTGTATATGTATCATAACATGCATGCATGCATGTATGTATGTATGATTGTATTTTGGCGTGTGCGCAAAGTGCGTGTTGACCTCTGTGCGTTGTATATCATCATATGTATTGTGTATATATATATATGTGTGTGTGTGGGTGTGTGTGTGGGGGGTGGGGGTGGGGGTGTTTGTGTGTTTAGACATAGAGAGATAGATGTGTGTGTGTGTCTGTGTATCATGCGTATACTTATCACAACATGCATGCCTGCATGTATGTGTGATTGTATTTTGGCGTGTGCGCAAAGTGCGTGTTGACCTCTGTGCGGTGTGCCTCCAGAGTGGACAGTCCAGGGGACGCGGGGCACACCACTCCACCCCTGAGAGGACACAACTTTGGAGTGGTCCCCCCTGTCAAACCCAAAAAGGCCTTTGTCAGGTGCGATGCTCTTTTTGTGTGTTTGTGTGTGTGAGTGTGTCTGCTGTGCAAGAGAGAGATGGAAAGTATATTAGTGCATGGGGGAGAGAGAGAGAATGTTTGTGTGTGTGAGCGTGTGTGTGTGTGTGTGTGTGTGTGCAAGAGAGAGATGGAAAGTATATTAGTGCATGGGGGGGTCGGGGGGGTGGGGAGGGGGGGAGTGTGTGTGTGTGTATGTCTGTGTGTGTGTTCACATGAGCACATGTTGATATACATGTGTGTTTATATATATTATGTATGTTTAGGAGTGTGTGTGTTTGCACATTCATATGTGAAAGTTCCTGTTCAAGGTCAGAGGCACAGTGGAAATACATATATAACTGAATTAAGTCAGCCACTCATTCTTGACATACTTTTATGACCTCCCTTGCATCCGTTTTGGATCCCCAAGCATAAGGTATAAAGATAGATTATTTTCGAGGTAGTTTGTTAGTTAACTTTTTTTTTTCCACATATTTTTTTGTTATCTTGTTTGTTTGTTTTTTTGTCCTATTTAACATCCTCCTTCATGGGCTGTTTTGGGACGTCATTGGATTATGACTTTTCCAGGCTATGATTGAGAACACCACTAACCTGTGGTTGGTGTATCTTTTTTTTTTTTTTTTTTTTTTTTGCTGCCCCATCATCTGCACCGTTTCAGTGGTGTTACTCCCACGCCGCTCATTTAGATTCCCCCATACACGGCCACACCCGGGTTCGTCCGTCGCAGTTCCAGCGACGGCAGTCCACAGGGAACCATCGATGTTAGGTTGCCAGGAGGCCACACACCAGAGGAGACCCTGCCCTGCTGCTGAGTCACTTCGGTGGTGTTCAATTGTGCCTGTTCTGTTTTAATGTACCTAGGACACCACCTACTAAGCCCCCTACTAACGACAATAATGGCTTAGTCACGGAGCCAGACTGAGTGAGCGTCCCTCCCAGAGTGGAGACCGCCTGTGGTTGGTGTATCTTGATCATTTGCCAAAGGGGATGACAGGTCACTGTTAGTGGCAGAGTATCTGAGGAATCCAGAGGGGACCATACTGCAGTCATATCAGACATGCAATTGACTCTCTCTTCTCAGAGAGGTCAAAGACCCCCCCGGTTTGAAGCGTTTGATTGGCTAAGAGTGGACCGGGCAAGATGGGTCGTCTTTTCACTGTTAGCCGCGCAAAATTTGGCCAAGCAGAGCAAACTGATGGGCCTAGTTTGCATCAGTTTAACATGGTAAGTATATGTATCACCAAACATGGAGTATAAAACAAACTCCTCCTATTGTTATTCTTACATTTCCCTGTCTAATCTTTTTGTATTTATTTTGAAATAATGGAAGGGTTGTTTAGCTGTTACCTGCACTTGTTTTTTTTTCTCCATTATTGTGTTGTACAGCTTTAAAAAAATAGCATGTATATTCACAGACCCAAGCTTGACTACGACAGCTGGGGGGAGGAGGAGAGCGACGATGAGGATGATGACGACAATGAAGCAGACAGACGAGGCCTGTACAAACCTAAACCCTACCCTCAGCCATCCCCCATGATGATGGGGGCTCCCTTTGGCATGTACTACCCCCCACCCCCCAAAGGTGTGTGGCTGTTTGCTGCTGCTGTGTCTTAGTTTGTCGCTGTTTGGTTCAAACGAACATTTTGACGATTGCTAGCTTTTGTGGGTTAGTGGGTTTGTTTGGGTTTTTTTTGCACAGGGTGTGGCACTGTGTGTGTGTGTGTGTTTGTGTGTGTGTGTGTGTGTTGTGTGTGTGTGTGTGTGTGTGTTGTAGACTTCAATAAAATTAACAGTGTCTCAACAGCCGCAGCTATTTGAGAAACCATTGTCACATGACTTATTTTGATTAATCCATTCAATCCTGAGGAGTCATGGCAGGCTTCCACTCCATACTGATACAGAAGAAAACACAAAAAATATACTGTTTTTTCTCTGAATACAAACGGAAGTACTATAGAAGTTAGCTCCCTTCCCTGGTGGTTTTTGCGTATGTAAGAACGTGAAAACCGTTTTAATTACACATACTTAACCATGACTCAACTAGTGCAGACTCCGGCAGGGGTCTGACATTCCTGTCCTGTGCAAACTACTATCCACCTTTGCGGAGAAAAAGAGAGCAACTACGGCCGATAACCTCCCGGAAGTAGGTAACCTCCCCTTTGTCCCGCTAGCTAGCGCCCTCTTTTTCCGGCAGCCATCTCGACACCTGTTCCTGTGCACTGCATACGGCTAAGTTTTTTTCGTATTTCTTTCTATCGATTCTTTGGCGTCCTTGTTGTTTGTCTGATTATGCCTTCAAACAGGTCGCATCATTATGTAGCTCGATTGGGCGATCGCTTTGACGCCAGAGCAGTTCTGAGGCGCAGAGCTTAACGAATTAAAAAAAAAAAAAACACCCAAAAACCAACCCTTTCCAGCTACACTGTGGATGGTCACATGGCTGTCAAGTGTGGTAGTTCCATCCTTTTCTCCTTCTCCCTTGACTCTGTGAAGAGTTGTTCGGGGCGCCGTATAGGAGGACTGTTCACCAGATTCCTGCAGGTCTTGTCAGTCATGTTTCAAAGCCATGGGTCTCTTGCCGATGGTTTTCCCATTCATTCTGCAATGCCGTCCGTCCATTGCTTTCGTCTGGTTTCCTTGGTGATGCGGCATGTCTTGGGCAAGTCAGATCATTCTGCAATGTCAGTCCATCACTTTTGCCTGTTTTCAGACGGGCGCAATAGCTGAGTGGTTAAAGCGTTGGACTGTCAATCTGAGGGTCCTGGGTTCGAATCACGGTGACAGCACCTGGTGGGTAAAGGGTGGAGATTTTTACGATCTCCCAGGTCAGCATATGTGCAGACCTGCTAGTGCCTGAACCCCCTTCGTGTGTATATGCAAGCAGAAGTTCCAATGCACACGTTAAAGATCCTCTAATCCATGTCAGTGTTCAGTGGGTTTTGGAAACAAGAACATGTCCAGCATGCACACCCCGAAAACAGAGTGGCTGCCTACATGGCGGGGTAAAAAACTGTCATACACGTAAAAGCCCACTCGTGTAAATACAAGTGAACGTGGGAGTTGCAGCCCACGAACGCAGAAGAAGAAGAAGAAGAAGTCTGTTTTCCTTGGTGATGCAGCGTGTCTTGGGTGAGTCAAATCTGGCAGAGCTCACGCCTTGTTGGGGTTGGGTTTTCTTCTTCTTCTTCTTCTGCGTTCGTGGGCTTCAACTCTCACGTTCACTCGTATATACGCGAGTGGGCTTTTTACGTGTATGACCGTTTTTACCCCGCCATGTAGGCAGCCATACTCCGCTTTCGGGGATGTGCATGCTGGGTATGTTCTTGTTTCCATAACCCACCGGACGCTGACATGGATTACAGGATCTTTAACGTGCGTATTTAATCTTATGCTTGCGTATACACACGAAGGGGGTTCAGGCACTAGCAGGTCTGCACATATGTTGACCTGGGAGATCATAAAAATCTCCACCCTTTACCCACGAGGTGCTGTCACCGTGATTCGAACCCGGGAGCCTGAGATCGAAAGTCCAACGCTTTAACCATTCGGCTATGGCGCCCGTCGGGTTTTCAGTATTAGTGATTTGGGATGAGACGGTAAACCATGGTCCCACGTTTAGCACACACTTCTTTGCGCAGGTGAAAGAAAGAGCCCACAAAAGGGTTGCCCCTGGCTGAATTCTGTAGAGGAACGCACTTTGAAAGAACGGAAAGACACTTTCAGGAAGGAAAGAAAAAAAGGGTGTGTGTGTGTGTGTGTGTGTGTGGGGGGGTGATGCTGTGCTGTAGTGACTAGCCTGTCCCTGGGCTGGGGGAGAGGGGCCTGAATTTCACACAGAGAAATGTTGTGACGGTATGGTGCGGGTTACAGATTAATACAGTGTAATGCGGTACAGTACAGTTCAGTGCAATGCAATGCAATACAATACAGCACAGTACAGTACAATGCAATGCAATACAATACAGTGCAATGCAGGTCATGGTAGAGTACAGTACAATACAACACATTACAATACAGAGCAATACAGTACAGTACAGATCAGTGCAATAAACAGTGGAATGCAACACAATGGAATACAATAAAATACAATACAATACAGTACAGTACAGTACAGTACAGTACAACACAGTACAATACAATGTACAATGGAACGCAATACAATGCAATACAATGGAATACAATACAATACAATACAACACAACACAATACAAATTACACTACAACACAATACAATACAGTACAGTACAACGCAAAGTCACAACACAAAACAACGCAAACCCCAACCCAGCGCTCGATAAAACATTCCCCGTCACGTTTCTGTCTCCACCTAACCCCCCCCCCCCTACCACCACCCACCACACCACCACCATCACACCTTCCCCACCCTCCCTCCCTCTGCTGTCAGGTGGGGGTCAGCCAAAGCGCAGGAAGGCAGGGGGGGGAGGAGGAGGTACCCGTGGGTACCGGGACCTGTACAGAGAGCGTCAGGCCCACCACCAGTCCCTGCAGGGGGCCCCCCAGAAAGGGCAAGCGCCACAAGCGAGGGGGCGGTGCCCAGTCCATGCCGGTCTTCATGCCGATGCCCATGATGCCCATGATGGTGCCCATGGATGGCAAGTACAAGGTGAGTGAGAGGGGTGTGGTTGTGGTGTGGGTGTGGTGTGGAGGGTGTGAGTGGGTGGGAGGGTGGGTTTGGTTGGAGGGAGAAGGAAACAGGGGGGCAGGGGGGGGCGGGAGATTGGGAGGGTTGAAGTTTGGAGAGGGTGCTGGGTGGGGGAGGGGAAGGGAGTCGGGGGGTGGGGGTGGGGGGTTGGGGAGGAGGGGGGGTCAGGGAAGTATTGAGAAGTATGAGTGAGTGGGAGAACAGATATCGGTTCTTTACTGAAATACGTTTAACTTCGTTTTTTTTTATTATTATTTTTTGTTGTTGTAGATATTGATACTTTTGTGAAATATGTTTTACTTTGATTTTAAGGCCACTTATCTGTCTATCTACTTATCTATCTTTTATCTGTATCTGTATATTCCATAAATTATCTATATATATGTGTGTGTGTGTACGTGTGTGTGTGTGTGTTTAGTATCTTTGTACATTTATGCAACGAACATGCATGTGTGTGTGTCGAGGCGGAAGTTTGAGATGTGGAGTTCTTTCTTTATAATTATGTGTCAGCTGTGAGTAATGTTAAAGTGTGTAGTGAGTGGGTGTGACAGGGGTGTAGCATGTGTTTAGTGTGCAGTCTCATTTCTTTTTATATGTGTCAACTAGTTTGTAAGGTGTGTAGTGGATGTCATTGGGGTGTAGTGTGTGTGAAGTGCGTATTATCTCTTCTCTTCTTTCTTTCTATGTGTCAGCTGGTGTGTAACACGTGCGTAGTGGGTGTTGCTGGTGTGTAGAGTGGGTGTAGTGTGTACTGTCATTTTTCTGTCTCTCTTTATATGTGTCAACTGGGTGTGTAACACGTGCGTAGTTTGTGTCGCTGGGGTGTAGAGTGTTGTGTAGCGTCTGGTATCTGGTCTTGCTTTTATTTTGCAGTACATTTACGGTGAAGAGGACTCGTCAGAGGATGAAATGGTAAGGTCATGGTGACATTTTGTATGTCAGCGTCTTCTCATCCATCATCACCCTCTTTCATGGTGGTTTTTTTGTTTTGTTTTTTTTTTGTTTTTTATGGGGGAGAGTAGGAGGCAGGGAAAGAGGAAAGGATTGTTTGTAATGCCAGTGTGTGTGTGCGTGGGTGAGGGTTGGGGGGTATGTGTACATGCATCTGTGCGTGTAAGTGCATGCTTGTGTGCATGGGTGTGCGATTGCACTTTGCTCACTCATCTATCTGTGTGTGTGTGTGTGTGTGTGTGTGCGCGTGTGCGTGCATGCATGTGCGTGTGTGTGTGTGAGAGAGAGAGAGAGAGAGAGAGAGAGAGATATCCTCTCCCATGTCGTTACTCTTCCCTCCAAGTGGAATTGACTATGAAATAAATGTTCATGGCCAGTGATGAATGGATTGCACATGTAGAAAAGAGATTTCATATTCGTTTTCAGCTGCCACAACTTTTTTTTGTTGCCTGAATCTGATTGGTTCTGTTGGTGATTGCATGCCATGAATATTGATTTTTCTGCACGCACAGATTCACTTTGATTGCACACATTGGTGGTGGTGTGTCATGAATATTAATGAATCAGTCATGAATGTTAATCAGTGTTCGGCGCACCGCCTTTGGCATAGTGGTTTGGTTGGTTGTTGGACTGGTCACGGACAGTGATGAATACTGGTTTTCTTGCACTCAGATCTGTAGTGTCGAGGGTGCGTCAGATGAGAATGAGACAGGCACTGTGTGGTATTTTAATTGTTGAGCAGCTGCACACTTTTAGAGTCTGCTCATCCTGCATGGAAACGTTCAAAATGTGCATGGCACAAATCAGTCTTCTCCTTCTTCTTCTTTCTTCTTCTTCTGCGTTCGTGGGCTGCAACTCCCACGTTCACTCGTATGCACAAGAGTGGGATTTTACGTGTATGACCGTTTTTACCCCGCCATGTAGGCAGCCATACTCCGCTTTCGGGGGTGTGCATGCTGGGTATGTTCTTGTTTCCATAACCCACCGAACGCTGACATGGATTACAGGATCTTTAACGTGCGTATTTGATATTCTGCTTGCATATACACATGAAGGGGGTTCAGGCACTAGCAGGTCTGCACACATGTTGACCTGGGAGATCATAAAAATCTCCACCCTTTACCCACCAAGCACCGTCACCGTGATTCGAACCCGGGAACCTCAGATTGAAAGTCCAACGCTTTAACCACTCGGCTATTGCGCCCGTCTCACACAGACCAGTCTGTAACGTTTTAAGTTGGAGCCCAATTTTCAGCCTGCTCGGACCTTCATCGGGGTCATTTGGAAGCGTGTTCTGGTGAAGGAGTGTTTGTCCAAAGTCATATTGTTACCAATACTGGTGCTTCCTGGGCCAGACCCAGGTTTGGGCTTGGTTACCAGGAAGGTTAGTTGCGAACCCTTTTGGTGGTTTGAAGTCCTCAGCCTGTGCAGTCCTCCCAGCCTGGTATGTTTTGGCCTGGATGTGTCGGCATCAGAATGTGGAAGGGAAAAAAATAAAGCCACAAAAGTCAGCACCACTAGGCACAGTGTGTCAGTGCCAGAGCACACACTCACATGCACACACACACACACAGTATGTTACTTAAACGTGATTTTAGGAAGAAAATTTTCTTTTTATACAATGAACATGAATATTGATTGCACTCACCACAGTCTGTGTCACGCAGTTGGGTTGGATAAAAGGATGGTTTCATGCAAGGAGCATGAATATTCGTTGCACTCACCTGCTCTGTCACACCGTCTGGTTGGATAAAATGACGGCTGCATGCAGTGTACATGAATATTCATTGCACTCATCCCAGTCTGCGTCACGTGGTCTGGTTGGATAAAATGGTGGTTGCTTGCAGTGAACATGAATGTTCAATGCACATTACTTAAATGTTAAGAAATGATGGCATGTGGTGGGTATTGATAACCCATGCAAAAAAGACATAATAATAATGGTACTTATATAGCGCTGAATCTTGTGGATAGACAAATCTTCTTCTTCTTCTTTGTTCGTGGGCTGCAACTCCCACGTTCACTCGTATATACACGAGTGGGCTTTTACGTGTATGACCGTTTTTACCCCGCGATGTAGGCAGCCATACTCCGCTTTCGGGGGTGTGCATGCTGGGTATGTACTTGTTTCCGTAACCCACCGAACGCTGACATGGATTACAGGATTTTTAACGTGCGTATTTGATCTTTTGCTTGCGTATACACACGAAGGGGGTTCAGGCACTAGCAGGTCTGCACATATGTTGACCTGGGAGATCGTAAAAATCTCCACCCTTTACCCACCAGGCGCCGTCACCAAGATTCGAACCCGGGACCCTCAGATTGAAAGTCCAATGCTTTAACCATTCGGCTATTGTGCCTGTCCATAGACAAATCTAATTGCTTTCGCACCAGTCATTCTCACGCACGCATAACTCCAAAACCGGAGAAACTAAAGACAAGGAAGAGGTAGGGAAGGGAGGCTATTTTGGGAAGAGGTGGGTTTTAAGGCTAGACTTGAAAGAGCTGAGTGTGGAGACTTGACGAAGCGAAAGAAGAAGTTCATTTCAATTGCAAGGTCCAGAGACAGAGAAAGAACGGTGGCCAACAGTCGAGAGTTTGAATCTGGGTATGCGTAAGTGGAGTGGATCCGAAGCTGATCGTAGTGAGCGAGATGGAGTGTAGAGGTGAAGGCAGCCACAGAGATAGGAAGGGGCTGATTTGTGAATACATTTGTAGCGTAAAGTGCTGATCTTGTACTTTATTCGGTGTGAGACAGGGAGCCAGTGGAGATGTTGCAAAAGAGGAGTGATGTGCTCATCCTTGATGTTTCACAATCGTGACTAATGGAAGAGATGACTGTATGTGATGAAAAGACAACCTTGGTGTTGCACAGTCTTGACTGATGAAAGTGACGACGGCTTGTGGTAAAAAGACATCCTTGATGTTTCACAATCTTGACTAATGGAAGAGATGACTGTATGTGACGAAAAGACAACCTTGGTGTTGCACAGTCTTGACTGATGAAAGTGACGACAGCTTGTGGTAAAAAGACAACCTTGGTGTTGCACAGTCTTGACTGATGCAAGTGACGACGGCTTGTGGTAAAAAGACAACCTTGGTGTTGCACAGTCTTGACTGATGCAAGTGACGACGGCTTGTGGTAAAAAGACAACCTTGGTGTTGCACAGTCTTGACTGATGAAAGTGACGACAGCTTGTGGTAAAAAGACAACCTTGGTGTTGCACAGTCTTGACTGATGAAAGTGACGACAGCTTGTGGTAAAAAGACAACCTTGGTGTTGCACAGTCTTGACTGATGCAAGTGATGACGACTTGTGGTAAAAAGACAACCTTGGTGTTGCACAGTCTTGACTGATGAAAGTGATGACGACTTGTGGTAAAAAGACAACCTTGGTGTTGCACAGTCTTGACTGATGCAAGTGATGACGACTTGTGGTAAAAAGACAACCTTGGTGTTGCACAGTCTTGACTGATGAAAGTGACAACGGCTTGTAGTACAAAGACAACCTTGGTGTTAAACAGTCTTGACTAATGAAAGTGACGACGGCTTGTGGTAAAAAGACAACCTTGGTGTTGCACAATCTTGACTGATGCAAGTGACGACGGTTTGTGGTACAAAGACAACCTTGGTGTTGCACAATCTTGACTGATGAAAGTGACGACGGCTTGTGGTAAAAAGACAACCTTGGTGTTGCACAATCTTGACTGATGCAAGTGACGACGGCTTGTGGTACAAAGACAACCTTGGTGTTGCACAATCTTGACTGATGAAAGTGACGACGGCTTGTGGTAAAAAGACAACCTTGGTGTTGCACAATCTTGACTGATGCAAGTGACGACGGCTTGTGGTACAAAGACAACCTTGGTGTTGCACAGTCTTGACTGATGCAAGTGATGACGACTTGTGGTAAAAAGACAACCTTGGTGTTGCACAATCTTGACTGATGAAAGTGACGACAGCTTGTGGTAAAAAGACAACCTTGGTGTTGCACAATCTTGACTGATGAAAGTGACGACAGCTTGTGATGCATTTTAACGCTTCCCACACAAAAGCTTCGCTGTGACTGGCTGGAAGGGTGACTGGGACTTGACTGCCTCCTTATTTCCAGGACCCTCTGAAACACTTGAACTCACATCCCCAGTTTGGCAACAGTCTTGTTGCCAGTCTAGTCGCAGAACTTCTGGAAGAGGAGATAGTTCCAGACGTACTAATGGAGGCGCTCAATGAATACGATCCAGATCGTTGGGTCGGTTATGTCGTAAACCTTTACTGCCCTTTTTTTTCAGTCTTGTTAATTTTTCTCTCTCTCTCTCTTTTTTTTTTTTTTTTTTTCCAATTTTGTACCATTTTTCTTATGCTGCTTTCATTTTATCAGTTAATAACCTGCTTAAAACCTGTTTCTTCCTCAGCTTGTATCAGATTATTTTATAAGTATTTTGTATCTGATCATTTCTTATTTCCTGAGTAGTTCAGTCTCGCAGCCTTGTTGTGAGGTGTCTGTTTTTGTTTTGTTTTCTGTTTTTTGTTGTTGTTTTGTTTTTTTTCCTTTTCTGCATTTTGATTTTCTCCATTGTGGTTATTCATTTGCATGTTTCAATGGTGGTTTCCTTCGCTTTGAGAAGGCATTCAGTTTGTGCGGAGTATTGTGTATTCCTTGATGTTACATTTCAAGATGGTCTTTTTCAGCTATTGCTGTTTCGTTGCTGCACACAGCTTTACTTCTTCTGTATTATGCTGGCAATCTTCTTCTTCTTCTTTCTTCTTCTGCGTTCGTGGGCTGCAACTCCCACATTTACTCGTATGCACACGAGTGGGCTTTTACGTGTATGACCGTTTTTACCCTGCCATGTAGGCAGCCATACTCCGTTTTCGGGGGTGTGCATGCTGGGTATGTTCTTGTTTCCATAACCCACCGAACGCTGACATGGATTACAGGATCTTTAACGTGTGTGTTTGATCTTCTGCTTGCATATACACATGAAGGGGGTTCAGGCACTAGCAGGTCTGCACATATGTTGACCTGGGAGATCGTAAAAATCTCCACCCTTTACCCACCAGGCGCCGTCACCGTGATT
>NC_134909.1:18996337-19001337 GCF_041734735.1 Babylonia areolata | reverse complement strand
TAAAGAAACAAACAGCAGAAAAGAAAAAAAATCAAAGTAACGGACACGGAAAAGCGTCTTTTTTTTCTCCCCCAGCTACCTGGACGAGAAGAGGCTAGGGAGGGACCCCCTGGAAGACTTCCTGTCTTCGCTGCTGAGCGACGCGGTGGACCTGGGCGTGCGGGAGGTGGTGCGGGAGTGCGTCATCGGCATGGCCCAGCAGCACCTGCAGGACGAGACGGCTAGCGCCATCTACAACGACGTCTTTCGGGAGGAGCTGAAAAGGGCCATCCCCGGTGTGGTGAGTTTTTGTGTGTTGGCGGGGTGTGTGGGTGTGGGTGGGCGGCTGGGGTGGGGTTTGGGGAAGGAAGTGGTGAATTGGGGGAAGGGGTGGACAGGGGGGAGTACTGTACTGTACTGTATTGTATTACTGTTTGTCACAAACAGCTTCTTTCTCTGTGTGAAATTCATGCTGCTTTCCTTCCCCAGAGAGCAAGTTGCCACAATGCCAGGATGAGATGACGTGTTCGCGAAACAACTTTGGCAGAATTACCAGAAGAAATACCCCCTTTCTTTCTTCCTTTCTTTTTTTTTTCTTTTCTTTTTCCTTCTGAAATTGATTTCTTTGTTGTAGAGGCGTCACTGCGTTGGGACAAATTAACTCTCTCCATACGAACGGCGAAAGAGATGACGTTAACAGCGTTTCACCCCAGTTACCATCATCAAAATATTGCGAGCGGAAGGCTCTTTTACTGAAGAGGTGAATGTTGACAAAGAATACCACAATTCTGACGACGGAAGCTAAAGGTTGGGTCATTCAGACACCCACTGGACATCTCAGGGGTCTGTGTAGAGGAGAAGAGAGGACTGGCCGTACTGAGTGAGTTAATGCATGTACGCTACACCGTATCTTGTTGGGCAGATGCCTGACCAGCAGCGTAACCCGACGCGCTTCGTCAGGCCTTGAGTGCATGCCTATATGTTTGTGTACCTATCGAAAAGGATTTCTTCTACAGAATTTTTCCAGAGGAAAACACTTTCATCGCCATGGGGTTCTTTTTTTTTTTTTTTTTTACTGCGCCCAGTGCGTGCTGTTGTGCTAAGGACCTCGGGTTTATCGTCTCATCTGAAATGACGAGACGCTCGGTTCTTCTTCTTCTTCTTCTTTTGCGTTCGTGGGCTGCAACTCCCACGTTCACTCATATGCACACGAGCGGGCTTTTATGTGTATGACTGTTTTTACCCCGCCATATAGGCAGCCATACTCCGCTTTCGGGGGTGTGCATGCTGGGAATGTTCTTGTTTCCATAACCCACCGAACACTGACATGGATTACAGGATCTTTAACGTGCGTATTTGATGTTCTGCTTGCATATACACATGAAGGGGGTTCAGGCACTAGCAGGTCTACACATATGTTGACCTGGGAGATCGTAAAAATCTCCACCCTTCAACCCACCAGGCGCCGTCACCGTGATTTGAACCCGGGACCCTCAGATTGAAAGTCCAACGCTTTAACCACTCGGCTATTGCGCCCGTCTGATGACGCTCAGTTCGATTTCCCAGTCAAACGTGGGAGAAGGGGCAAAAGTTGGATTTGAACCCAGACCCTCACGGAGTCTTGTGATGGCAGATGAGCGTCTTAACCACTCAGCCACTTTCCTCCAGTTATTTATTTATTTATTTTTTTGTCCACAGCTGGAGGACATTCAGGCGGACCTGATTGCGGAGGAGTTCATCGAAGACGAGGTCATCGCCGCGGAGGTGGAGGAGGAGGCTGCCGCGGTCGCCAATGAGATCTTGCATCACTACGACAACAAGATCACCAGGAGAGAGCTGAAGGAGGTGGGGGGAGGAGCGGGGAGGAGGGTGGTGGTGGTGGTGTGTGTCCATCGAGATCGATGGTGACCATCGTTGTCATCCAGCTGGGGGATGGGGGGAGGGTGGTGGTGGGGGTGGGGTGGGGGGGGATGCTCATGAATTTATCTGTGAATGCGCGTATGGTGGTGGAGGGAATGGGTGAAGAAAAAGAAAGGAGGAGAGAGAGAGAGAGAGGGGAAGGGAGAGATTGTTTTGTGTTTGGATTTTTTTTGGAAGTCCTTATATGTCAAGTCAAGTCAACATTTTTATTTCAAGATGGTAATTGAATAAGCAACAGCTGCTTTAAAAAAATTTTTTTTTTTTTTTTACATCAAGCCATCTAGATAATAGAAAATAAACGAAGCAAATATAAATATAGACGAGAAAGAAAAGAAAAAAAAAAAGAAGAGGAGAAACAGAGAAAAAATGAAGAAAGAAAAAAAGATACATACATAACTAGAATTGAGCGATAATGAAATACACAGTAGCATTCACATAGCCCCTCATATAACACCAGTAAACCGCCAGCCAAAACATATACAAAACGTTCCACAAATAATGATGTGCGTGCGTGTGTGTGTGTGTGTATGTGTGTAATGTGCACACACATATACATAACGTGCACACACATACACGTGCGTGCGTGTCATCCAACACATCTAGCTGAACCAGGAAACCTAAACAATTGAGAGCAAGAAGATCGACCTGATCATTCAAGCGTGTCTCGCCCTAACTAGCTCCTTGAAAATGTCCTTTGAAGGTGACGAGCATAGTCGTTTGCCTGTCTCCTACCACACCCTACATACCTTGAAAATGTCCTTTGAAGGTGACGAGCATAGTCGTTTGCCTGTCTCCTACCACACCCTACATACCTTGAAAATGTCCTTTGAAGGTGACGAGCATAGTCGATTGCCTGTCTCCTACCACACCCTACATGCCTTGAAAATGTCCTTTGAAGGTGACGAGCATAGTCGTTTGCCTGTCTCCTACCACACCCTACATGCCTTGAAAATGTCCTTTGAAGGTGACGAGCATAGTCGTTTGCCTGTCTCCTACCACACCATACATACCTTGAAAATGTCCTTTGAAGGTGACGAGCATAGTCGTTTGCCTGTCTCCTACCACACCCTACATACCTTAGTATGTAGTATTAGTATCATCACCATTATCATTAATAGTATTTTTTATTGATATTATTATTATCATTATTAATTTCATTATCATCGTCATCATCATCATTATCATTAGTAGTAGTTTCATCATCATCATCATTATTATTATGATAATCATCATCATCATCATCATCATCATTATCATTATTATCATCATCATCATCATGATGACAACACCTTGTTCCTGACGACACACCCCTGACCCCTGTCAACCAGGTGACCAAGAAGGCCAACGGTCAGCTGGCGGACTCCCTGCTGATGGAGTACATGCTGTCGGTCATCGCCCACCAGGGCAAGATCTGGACGCAGGACGACTACAATGAACGCTACCTGGACGGTGAGTGACCGCTTCGCGGCTGCTGCCCCGCCTGTCTGTCTTACCTGTTCCTGTGCCTGGTACTGTGCCCAGGTGCAATAGGTTCAAGCGTTGGACTTCCAATCTGAGGGTCCCCCGGGTTCGCATCTCGGTAACGGGCACCTGGTGGGTAAAGGGGGTGGAGATTTTTCCCCACCTCCCAGGTCGACATACGTGCAGACCTGCTTGTGTCTGAGCGCCCCCCCCCCCCCCCCCCCCTCTCTTTGCGTGTATACGCGCACACACAAGATCAAATACGCATGTTAGAGATGCTTTAATCCATGTCAGCGTTCGGTGGGTAATGGAAATAACATACCCAGCATGCACACCATGAAAACGGGAGTATGGCTGCATACATGACGGGGTTAAAAAAACAACAACAACAAAAACCAAAAAAAACAGGGTCATACACGTAAAATGTTATATGTCTGTCTGAGTTTGTATGTGCGTGCCTGAAATCGGATTGTTGCAGCTGTCAGTCACCCGGCAGGCAGCCTGTTGTGCAAAGAACCCAGTGTTTGTAAAGCGCTTAGAGCTTGGTCTCCGACTGAGGATAGGTGCTATATTGTGTGTGTGTGTGTGTGTGTGTGTGTAATATTTCAGCCAACAAAGCAAAGTGTCTCATCCTGATGAATAATTCCAGCTAACATGTAAACGTCTCTGAGCCCATTACACCTCATGAATAATTCAAGTCAGTATTTTATGAGGCCCTGAAGAGGTTGCTGAATTGATTCTCTAATTGATTAGACATCAGATTTGTACAGTGTAACGGTTGTTTTCCCCTGTGGTTAGGGTCAAGGGCACGATGATGGTGTGTTTGTGTGGTCAGGTCTGCTCTTGGTGAGGGTAAAGGACACAACGTGGGTGTGTTTGTGTGGTCAGATCTGACCACACAAACACACCCCTCTACCCTCACCAAGGTCAGATCTGACCACACAAACACACCCCTCTACCCTCACCAAGAGCAGACCTGACCACACAAACACACCCCTCTACCCTCACCAAGAGCAGACCTGACCACACAAACACACCCCTCTACCCTCACCAAGAGCAGACCTGACCACACAAACACACCCCTCTACCCTCACCAAGGTCAGATCTGACCTTGGTGAGGGTGAAGGACACAACGTGGGTGCGTTTGTATGGTCAGATCTGACCTTGATGAGGGTGAAGGACACAACTGTGGGTGTGTTTGTGTGGTCAGATCTGACCTTGGTGAGGGTGAAGGACGCAACTGTGGGTGTGTTTGTGTGGTCAGATCTGACCTTGGTGAGGGTGAAGGACACAACTGTGGGTGTGTTTGAGTGGTCAGATCTGACCTTGGTGAGGGTGAAGGACACAACTGTGTGTGTGTTTGTGTGGTCAGATCTGACCTTGGTGAGGGTGAAGCACACAACTGTGTGTGTGTTTGTGTGGTCAGATCTGACCTTGGTGAGGGTGAAGGACGCAACTGTGGGTGTGTTTGTGTGGTCAGATCTGACCTTGGTGAGGGTGAAGGACACAGCTGTGGGTGTGTTTGTGTGGTCAGATCTGACCTTGGTGAGGGTGAAGGACACAACTGTGGGTGTGTTTGTGTGGTCAGATCTGACCTTGGTGAGGGTGAAGGACACAACTGTGGGTGTGTTTGTGTGGTC
>NC_134909.1:18911337-18991337 GCF_041734735.1 Babylonia areolata | reverse complement strand
ATGCTTCTCCTTAATGGCCAGCGTTCTCTTGTTTTGAAACGTCTTTATGCCACTATGCACTGTATGTATTCATTGATTGGCACGGTTTCTACGCAGTTTCTGGAGCCCTCCCCGTTTCTGTATGTCTGCGTCCTACTGTATTTATTCAGTACTATTCTCGTTCATGATAATATTATTTGTATGATTATTATCATTATTTGAAATTTATTTGATTTTTTACAAATTAATGTATTATTGTTATTATTATTAATATATCTTTATTCATTTATTCCTCAATGCGTGATGAAGCATATCGGGTTACGCTGCTGGTCATACATCTGCTTAGAAGGTGTGATGTAGTAGCGTGTATGGATTTGTTCGAACGCTGTGATGCCTCCTTGAGTAACTGATCTTTACTGGATCCTACTTAAGACTGCATGGCCTAGTTCTGATGTTTACTGCAATGTTAGAATCTTCCAGATTTTTTTTTTTTTTTTTTTGTTTTGTTCTTACAATCTTTTTTTTTATTTTTTAGAGTCATGGGGGTGCAGCTCCAGTGTTTGTGGCCAAATTTCCATATTAGCATCTTTCGGTTTTTTTCTTTCAATCTTTTTTCAGAGTCATGGGGGTGCAACTCTGGCGTTTGTGGCCAAGTTTCGGTATTCCAAAAACAGCATTATCAGCGTTATGCTGTGTTGGAGAATCGGGTGTTTATGTTTGAGCGTACGTGTTCTGATCTAACGTAGATGTAAACATGCAAAACAGTTCAGACACAAACATATTTGCACATGTATTTACCATGGAGATTTTTTAAGACATCTCCACCTTTTAACCCATTGGAAGTTTCTCGTGTTTGAACTCGAGGACCCTTGTGAAAGATGTTGACTGCATTTCCTGTTCATCCATTGTGATTTGTGGTGCACTGCATATTACAGCACATTGTGTCATTGTTGTGTTATCGATTCCAGCCCCATGTGCTTTTTGCACTGTTTGCTGTGGCCTTGTGTTATACTGGTTCTGTGTTGTGCTGTGTTGAGTCGTGTCATGTTGTGCTGTGCTAAGTAGTGTTGTGTTGTGCTGTGTCAAGTCGTGTTGTGCTGTGTTGAGTCGTGTTGTGCTGTGTCGAGTAGTGTCGTGTTGTGCTGTGTCGAGTAGTGTCGTGTTGTGCTGTGTTGAGTCGTGTTGTGCTGTGTCGAGTAGTGTCGTGTTGTGCTGTGTTGTGTCGTGTTGTGCTGTGTCGAGTTGTGTTGTGCTGTGTTGAGTAGTGTTGTGTTGTGCTGTGTCGAGTTGTGTTGTGCTGTGTTGAGTAGTGTTGTGTTGTGCTGTGTTGAGTAGTGTTGTGCTGTGTCGAGTCATGTGGAGTTGTGTTGTGCTGTGTCAAGTTGTGCTGTGTTGAGTCGTGTTGTGCTGTGTTGAGTCGTGTTGAGTTGTGCTGTGCTGTGTCGAGTCGTGTTGTGCTGTGTTGAGTTGTGTTGTGATGTGTCGAGTCGTGTTGTGCTGTGTTGAGTTGTGTTGTGCTGTGTTGAGTCGTGTTGTGCTGTGTTGAGTAGTGTCGTGTTGTGCTGTGTTGAGTCGTGTTGTGCTGTGTCGAGTCGTGTTGTGCTGTGTTGAGTAGTGTCATGTTGTGCTGTGTCGAGTCGTGTTGTGCTGTGTTGAGTAGTGTCGTGTTGTGCTGTGTTGAGTCGTGTTGTGCTGTGTCGAGTCGTGTTGTGCTGTGTTGAGTAGTGTCGTGTTGTGCTGTGTCGAGTCGTGTTGAGTTGTGCTGTGCTGTGTCGAGTCGTGTTGTGCTGTGTCGAGTCGTGTTGTGCTGTGTTGAGTAGTGTCGTGTTGTGCTGTGTTGAGTCGTGTTGTGCTGTGTCGAGTCGTGTTGAGTTGTGCTGTGCTGTGTCGAGTCATGTTGTGCTGTGTTGAGTTGTGTTGTGATGTGTCGAGTCGTGTTGTGCTGTGTAGTGTTGGGTTGTTTTTGAGACAAGATGTGCTGTATTGTATTTTTCCCCCCCGTGTTTGTTGCCTTGTCACTGAAAAAAAGAAAAAGAGTTATAATTCAGGTTCCTCTTTGTGATAAGAAGAAATCATAACAGCACAGTGCCATTTTTGTTCCTTCCGTTTTCTTTCTTTAAAAAAAAAAAAAAATTTTCTTTTCCAAATGTTTATGGATTTTTTCATGTTTGTGTGCGTGTGAATGCGCACACTTGCACGAGGTACTTGTGTGTGTGTTTTTGTTTGTATTTGCTTGTGTGTGTGTGTGTATGTGTTTGTATGCGTACATGTGTTACGGCGAAAGCCAAAGGAGAGTGAATTGAATTATGGTCCTTGGAAAGCTGATGTTTGTCAAAATGAAATCTAGTGATGTCTCTGAATAGAATTATGGTCCTTGGAAAGCTGATATGTGTCAAAATGAAATCTAGCGATGTCTCTGTGAATGGAGTTATGGTCCTTGGAAAGCTGATATGTGTCAAAATGAAATCTAGTAATATCTCTGAATAGAATTATGGTCCTTGGAAAGCTGATATGTGTCAAAATGAAATCTAGTGATGTCTCTGTGAATGGAGTTATGGTCCTTGGAAAGTTGATATGTGTCAAAATGAAATCTAGTGATGTCTCTGAATAGAATTATGGTCCTTGGAAAGCTGATATGTGTCAAAATGAAATCTAGTGATGTCTCTGTGAATGGAGTTATGGTCCTTGGAAAGTTGATATGTGTCAAAATGAAATCAGGTGATATCTCTGTGAATGGAGTTAAGGTCTTTGGAAAGCTGATGTGTGCCAAAACGCTAGTGATGTCTCCCTACCACATACTTAGCCAATATACATTACTCATGAACCTATGTCCATGTATTTGACTGTTGAGTTCTTTGATGCTTTTTTTTTAAGAACTCATCATCATCATTGTTATCATCAACATTATCATCGTTATTGTCATATTATCATGACGGGCGCAATAGCCGAGTGGTTAAAGTGTTGGACTGTCAATCTGAGGGTCCCGGGTTCGAATCATGGTGACGGCACCTGGTGGGTAAAGGGTGAGATTTTTCCGATCTCCCAGGTCAACATATGTGCAGACCTGCTAGTGCCTGAACCCCCTTTGTGTGTATATGCAAGCAGAAGATCAAATACGCACGTTAAAGATCCTGTAATCCATGTCAGCGTTCGGTGGGTTATGGAAACAAGAACATACCCAGCATGCACACCCCTGAAAACGGAGTATGGCTGCCTACATGGCGGGGTAAAAATGGCCATACACGTAAAAGCCCGCTCGTGTGCATACGAGTGAATGTAGAAGAAGTCATATTATCATGATGTCATCTTGTCATCATAAGTAACAATGGCTGTCTCAAAATATATAAACCTGTCTGATCTGAAATGTGCATTGAGCATGATGTAAGCTGTTGGCTTGCTGTTGCTTTGCTGCTTTTGTGAACATACACAATGTGTTTCTTGAATAAATATTTCTTTAAACCAGATGCTCATTAAGTGGGGTTGTTGTTTTTCCTCAAGGAATAAGGGCATTAGTTTTTTTGTATTTGTATTTGTATTTCATTTTATCACAACAGACTTCTCTGTGTGAAATTGGGGCTGCTCTCCCCAGGGAGAGCGCGTCGCTACGCTACCTATTGTTTTGTTATTTTTTCATGCATGCAGTTTTATTTGTTTTTCCTATCGAAGTGGATTTTTCTACAGAATTTTGCCAGGAACAAGCCATTTGTTGCCGTGGGTTCTTTTACGTGTGCTAAGTGCATGCTGTACACGGGACCTCAGTTTATCGTCTCATCCGAATGACTAGCGTTCAGACCACCACTCAAGGGTCTAGGGGAGGGGGAGAAAATGTCGGTGGCTGAGCCGTGATTCGAACCAGCACGTTTAGATTCTCTTGCTTCCTAGGTGGACGCGTTACCTCTTGGCCATCACTCCACAGTTTTTTCTAAATTGTTTATTGATATCTTTGTTTCATTACTCATGATGGAATGGCTTTGGTTTCATAGATTGAATGGATTTGTTTGTTTTTCTTTCAATCGTCTGTAACCCAGTTTAAGACCAACATTTTCACTGTGATATAGTCTTCCGTACAGAGATGCATGTATATACTTGTATACATATATTTATTTATAAACATAGGATTTTTTTGTTGTTTTGTTGCACTTTGTTGTTCTGATTCCACTCCAAAAATATTGTTTCATGTCAGCTGGACTGAAGCTGTGTGTCTGAAGCAATAAAAACAAAACAAAGAAGTTTCTTTTGTTTTGTGCAGTGAATTAAGGACATGTTCTGTGCACACGCTCGTGCGTGTGCGTGTGTGTGTGTGTGCGTTTCTTTTGTGTGTATGTATGTGTCTGTGTATTTCTTGTGTGTGTGTGTGTGTGTGTGTGTGTTTGTGCTTCTTTTGTGTGTAGTAATTAAGGTTTGGATCTGTATTTGTCAGTGATTTTATCATGAAATAGTAATTTTATTTTTTAGATTCGTTTCTCTTCAAAAAATAAAACATATTTATATTCTGGTTTATTCATGATAATGTGATGTGGACTGTGTATGTTTAGTAATGGACTGACTGTCCCAAACATGAACAACCTAGACGGACAACATGCTGTTCCAAATCCGTCCAGACCTAAAAGAGACCCTCCCATCGGGGGTGAAGAACAGAAAGGAGGAGTCTGTACTGTGCAGACTGCACGTGGGGCACACTTTTCTTACTCATTCTTTCTTGCTAAAAGGGGAGGAGGCCCCTCGATGTATTCCCTGTGATAAGCCTCTCACCGTGAAACACGTGCTCATTCACTGCCGTGATCTGCATGGTGTTAGACACAGACATTACACGGCAAATTCTCTGAAGACTTTGTTCCATGATGATGTCCCTCTGTGGATGCATTTTTATCAGATTTTAATGTTTTAAACTCTGGAGGGTTTTTACCTTTTTGAGTGTAAAGACTAAAGCAGTGAATAGTTTTTATTGTACTTTCTTACCCTTGACTTGAAGCAGATGCTAATGTGGCGATAGCCTTTGTAGTCAGCGATCGTGGCTTTAAGCACAATAATTTGGTTTGATTTGGAACGTGTCCTTAACCAAAGTATTGTCATTATGATATTCTGATAACATCAATCCACGTTCACTGCTTTATCTCCTGTGTAAGCATGTTGTTGTACACAAGTTTAACATACAAATTTTCCTGTGCATTTGTCATGTGAAAAACGTACATATTTGTGTGTGTGTGCATGTAAGAGAGAGAGAAATTCAAATAATACAATAGCCCATAAACAACAGTATCACTTGTCATGGTGAGATGTTCATTTCAACACCCCCACGACCCAAAGTCTCACTTGCTGAGAAAGAGATATTCCTTTTCAACAACCCCTCTACCCAAAAATAACAACAATCTCATCAAACTTACAGCAAACAGATTAATCTTAACACCAACGCTACACAAACTATCAGTGACCTCATCTTCAGCGCTCATATTACCTCAAAAGTAGCAGATGTAGAGTCAGATGGAAAATGGCGTATGACTAATGTGCGCTGATGTTTCGCACATGACCACACAAAGTTGACTTACATATTTCCCCCTAGAATTTTGTTTTGTATGGAGTGTATTGTGTGAATGTGTGTTTCTGAGTGTGTGTGTTGTGTGTGTGCATGTGTTTGTGTGTGCAAGTGAGTGTGTATGTACGCCAGAGTGGTGTGTATGTGTGTGTGTATGTGAGTGTCAAATGTGAATGCATGTTGTATGTCATTATGTGTGCATGTTTGTGTGGGTGTGTGCGTGCACGTGTGTGTTGTTGTTTTTGTTTGTTTGTTTCATCACAGAATTTTGACTTCACCTTCATTTTGCTTTCTAGCTTTGTCAGTACAAAGTTTTGAGTCTTGAATAGACTTCAATAAAAAGCCCACTTTTATTTCAGTTTTCATTTATACACACAGACATGTATTCAAAAAACATCCACCCAACTCTCAAGGCATAATGGAAACTGTGACAGGATAAGACAAACTTATCTTTACATGACTTACATATATTAAACACACACACACAACTTGCTTGATAATCAGATCAGTAGGAAGCTTGTCTGCAATCTTCATTTATTCAATTTGTTTAAGACAGGTCATGTGTACAAATTGAGCCAGTGTCTGATAAAATGTTCTGCCAAGGTGTAAATATGTTTAACGAAATCAAGCAGAAATTAATGGAACAATACTATCCAGTCGGTATCTTGGCACACACACACACACACACACACACTCACATACACACACACACCCGCACACTCGCATACACCCACACTCTCACACGCACAGACACTGTCACACAATGTGACTTGATATAGACACAAAATATTCTTAGCAGTTGCCTTCTTGTGGAAATTGACACCTTTTTTCTCTGCACTTTCCCTCTGATACCAATGACTTGAACGGTTGAACAGGTCATCTTTTCATAACAATGTGAACCTTCTAGGTGTTCATGTGATCCAATACACACAGTACCAGCTGGCAGCCTTGGGGGGCTAGCTGGCCCTTTGGGATCATCCCGACCCTGACTGTCCTAAAACCCTCTTGGTCAAGAGAGTGGGGACGTAACTTGGGCAAGACACTCTCCACTGTCATCAAATTCTTGCTCAGTCAGCCAGGACAGCAGATGCCTCTTCTGTTTAGATGGTCATAGTCGGAGACGCGACTGAACATCACACATACAGTGCCTGCTGATATAAAAAATTAAAAAAGTGCGGCAGCCTGATGATGACATCTTAAAATCTCTTTAAGTCCCCACAAGTCTCACTTTTTCCTCACTTCACTGGTGGCGTGCTTCAAACACAACTGAACACTGTCAACTCTGACTTATTCTGCTGGAGAAGAGAGAAGAGACAGAGAGACAATACGATGCATTCTACAAAGTACTAGAGACAATACGATGCCTTCTACAAAGTACTAGAGACAATACGATGCCTTCTACAAAGAGACAATATGATGCCTTCTACAAAGTACTAGAGACAATACGATGCCTTCTATAAAGAGACAATATGATGCCTTCTACAAAGTACTAGAGACAATACGATGCCTTCTACAAAGTATTATGACCAGAGACGGTCTGGAAATATGCGCTAAATAAATGTTCGTTATTGTTATCCTTATCAACAAAAAAAAAAAAAAAAAAAGCGGCCAAATTTGTGCTGCATTCTCATCTCCAGAGTCACTGACATCTTCATGGCTCGTGATGGAATTCCGCGATGAATAGTGGTACAAAAAAGCATGTGTAATATTTCAAATCAAATGTCTTAGTATTTTTTCCACTGCTTTTAAAAAATCCTGGGGGGGTGGGGGGGGGGGGAAGTACTGATAAAAAATCCTGATAAACAAGCATGCACCGGCACCCCCACAGTGCTGCAGGCATGCTGAAGACAAGAGAGCCAGACATAAAACCCAACAGTGTACACAGCAGTAAAAACACAGCCACACTTTCTGCTCCAGTCTCTCCAAGCACACACAGGAAAAAGAAAAGGAAGAAAAAAAAAAAAAAAAAAAAAAAAAAAAAAGCAGCAGAGAGATAAAAACTGATCACAATCTTTGCATCCAGGTCATCAATAAAACACAGCTTCTCTAACCACTCCATTTTTCATTCAGTTATTTATCAAGGTGGGCAGAATGGTTGAGTCCTCATCTGCCGACAGAAAGTCCGCGAGGGTCTGGGGTTCAAACCTGGCTCTCGCCCTTTCTCCCAAGTTGGACTGGGAAATTGAACTGAGCGTCTAGTCATTCGGATGAGACGGTAAACCTAGGTCTCCCGTGTGCAGCACTTTTTTTTTTTTTTTTTTTTTCCTCCGTGTGCAGCACTTACTTGGCACACTGAAAAAGAACCCATGGCAATGAGAGTGTTATTTCTCTGGCGCTTTACAAACATGGGGTCATTTGCACAACAGGCTGCCCACCTGGGTAGAACTGACTAGACTGCTGCCATATGGGTGCTCATCATTCGTTTCCTGTGTCTTTCAATCAGGTTTTAGTCACACACACACACACACACACATACAGACATGTAACACTTTTCGTGTATGACCGTTTTGCTCATTTACATCGCCATTTACGCAGCAATACTCCACTTTCAAGGGGTGTGCATGCCGGGTATGTTCTTCTTTCCACAACACACCAAAAGGCCGACATGGATCACAGAATCTTTAACGTGCGTATTTGTTCTTCTGCGTGCGTGCGTATACATACACACCAAGGGGGCTCGGTCGGGACACAACAGACAGCGTACAGACAGCCAAAAACAGCATGATGAGACACACACCCCACTTGTCCTGGTTTTTATCAAAGTCCTTGGCAGTGACCTCAGAACAGGTCGTCATCATCGTATGTCACCAGGTCACGGTCATCCTTTCTGCACGGCCCCTTCTGGTTCTCGTCCGCCGCTGAAAACGTGAAAATTTATTTGAATCGAATGTGTTTGATGGGTCCACATATGTTTCTTAAGCGTGTGTGTGTGTGTGTGTGTGTGTGTGTGTGTGTTGTGGGTGTGTGTATGTGTGTGTGTGTATGTGTGTGTATGGGTAAGTGTGCATTTGCGCGTGTGTGTGTCTGTGTGTGCATGTGCATACAGGCACGCGTATGTTGATGTGCGTGCACATGCATGTGTGTTTGCTAAAAAAAAAAAGAAATGAATGCATAACAACCGTCAATAAACAAAAAAACCCAAATGAGAAAAAGCAGAAAGAGCAGCGCAGCAGATGCACTCCAGGTGCAGAGGGAGTACAGGTGCACTCCATGTGCAGAAAGGTGAACAAATCAGTGGTAAATGGGGAGTACAGGTGCACTCCAGGTGCAGAGAGGTGAACAAATCAATGGTGAATGGGGAGTACAGGTGCAGAGAGGTGAACAAATCAGCGGTGAATGGGGAGTACAGTTGCACTCCAGGTACAGAGGGAGTACAGGAGCACTCCAGGTGCAGAGGTGAACAAATCAGTGGTGAATGGGGAGTACAGGTGCACTGCAGGTGCAGAGGTGAATAGGAGTACAGGTGCACTCTAGGAGCAGAGAAGGCAACAGGGGTGCAGGTGCACTCCAGGTGCAGATAGGGGAACAGACCGGCTGGGGTCCTGACTCACCGATGGTGGACCAGTTGGTCTGGGACGGATCCTGCTGCGTGTCAAAGGTCGGCTGTCGGCGCGCCATCGACACCTTGAGCTGCACGTTGCTGATCATGCTCCCGTTCATCTGCACAGCAAAACACAACACACATGTTTATGAATATATATATACGATAGTCAGTCGTGTCCGCCTATGACCATCAGAACAACATCCATACTGTTCTGACTATTTGGGCTAGAATTTGATTATAGTGGAGAGTGTCTTCCCCAAGTTACATCCCCACTCTCTCGGCCAAGAGGGTTTTAGGACAGTTGGCGTTGGGATGGTTCCCAAAGGCCAACTAGCCAACAAGGCTGCAGCACTAAGAGCCCATGTAATTTTGCCTCCTAGTTTGAGAGTCATAGTCCTGCACAAAAGACTAAGCTGTACATGATTTCCCATTGACTGGAGAAACCACTGATAATACAGCTCTCACTTTGCTGTTAGCCCAGATGTAAACTTATGTCAATCTGTGATATAAGCCAAGTGTTGGGCTTGAATGAATATATATATATATATATATATATATATATATATATATATATATATATATATATATATATATACACACACACACATACACACACACACATACATATTTTTATACACAACCACAAACACATTTTTCCACATGGATACCTTGAGCTGCACGTTGCTGATCATACTGCTATTCATATGTACAACACAACACACACATTTCTGTCTGTCTGCATCTATCTATATCTATATATACATATATGTTGGCATCTGTCTGTCTCGGGAGACAATGAAACTCTGCGCCTTGTTCAGTCAAGTGAATAGCAGCACCTCTCTTTCTCCCTCTCTCTCTATATATATATCAACGCACACATATATATCCACATGGACACACTGACCTTTACGTTGCTAACAATACTGTCATTCATCTGTAAAACACAACGCACACACATAGACACACACCACACACACACACATACATCTACACACATCCATACATACTCACAAACACCACATACATACACACACACACACACCACACACAGGCACACATACACAATACATGTACCCCCCTCCCACACACATAGGAAATCAAGTCTAAGCATAGCATGTCTACACAGACATATATTAACATAACACTGTGCATGCATGCACCATACACACGCATCCATATACACACAAACTCTTATGTAGCCATATCCATACACTATACTATACTGTACTGTGCTGTAAAAGCGCTATTCCTCACATTGGCAATAGCCTGGTCTGCAGATTCCATCTTCTCAAACGTCACAAAACCATTCCTGTGGGACAAAAAGACAACAAAAAAAAACAAAAACAATAAAAACCACTACTACCAAATACGCAATTTAAGAAGACGAAAATAACAATGGATAAAATAAAGAAAAAAAAGTGAGTCTGTTCTTTGCCACTATTATCATCAACCTGAATGATTATAAGAACAAATTTTCTGATGATTTCTTATTATACAATTAATTATTATTAAAAATATATATATATTTTTTTTCCAAAACCAAATCTATGCCCCAACAAAACAAAAACTTGCAAGGGCCTTTTCAGGCAAATCTTCTTCTTCTTCTTTGTTTGTGGGCTGCAACTCCCACGTTCATTCGTACGTACAAGGATGGGCTTTAACGTTTATGACCCGTTTTACCCGCCATGTAGGCAGCCATACTCTGTTTTCGGGGGGGGGTGCATGCTGGGTATGTTCTCGTTTCCATAACCCACTGTATGCTGACCGGGATTACAGGATCTTTAATGCGTGTATTTGATCTTCTGCTTGCGTATACACACAAAGGAGGTTCAGGCACTGGCAGGTCTGCACATATGTTGACTTGGGAGGTCGGAAAAATCTCCACCCTTTACCCACCAGGTGCTGTTACCGAGATTCGAACATGGGACCCTAAGATTGAAAGTCCAATGCTTTAACCACTCGGCTATTGTGCCTATTCAGGCAAATCAAAACCTGAAGGTTATCCAGAAAACAGCCAAAGAAGGCAGCCAAGACGGGCATTTCTGTCACATTAAAACTTTTTCAACAAGACGCTTCAAAATCTTAATTTTTTCACTGCCACAGTCGACCTTAGTCAACTAGACAGTGCACCACCATAGGCAACTTTAGTCAACTTCCAGGGGTCATGTTAAAAGGACCGTTTTTCATAGGGTAACAAAGCTTAACAGCTGCAGCCAGTTTCCTGCCAGTTTCCTGCCAAGAGAACAATGACTAACCTCTGCTCCCTGACTCGGTTTGAAGTGAACGAGTCCATCATGTTGTTTCGACATGAATCGGAGCACCTGACTGAGAGGATCGTTATCAAATAAATTTGGCGCTGCGGGGGTGTTTTTCACACAGAAACTCGGCGACGAAAGAGTCAAAGGTCCCACAACCTTCTGCGGCCATCCGAGCAGCGATTTCATATCCACCGTGTCTGGGGCTCAGCAAAGGAAGGTAGGTGCCCAATCCTCTCCTTCCGCTGTTCAAACCTTCCCCAAACCGAAGTCAGGTACCCCGTTCAACAAGGCCTGGGTGGGAGCGAGGAAAATCTCAGCGAAGTGCCTTTCCTAAGGACGCGACACCATGCTGACAATGGGGCCTCGAACTCTGATCACTGGTAAACACTGGATAGAAGTACTAAACGCCTAACCCATTCTGCCACCATGTCCCCTTCAGAATTCTTAGGACATGACCAGGATTGTTCAGGATTAAAGAGGCTATGCCAGTCTTGAATAAAAGCTAATTTGTGTTTGCACATTTCTTCTGTCTTTGCTGCTGTGTGCACGTGTCAGATGATCGGTATAAGGACAGACCCGGCACTTCCTTTTTGAGGAAGTGTCTGGGTTTGTTCCAATGTACCTTTTATTTACCTGTGTGCTAGCTGAAAATTAGCATAAGCAGCACTGACTTGAAGTTGCATACCTTGTGAATGGAGAGAGTTACCACTCTTTACTATTTGTTAATCATTTCATCTCCTGGCCTCATTGTTTGTTAATTTCCATTGCAGCAAAACCCTGCCCATCTGAAAACCTTTCAAGAAGGAAGATTTTGTGGGCAACAAGCATGGCTTCCTATATTTTATTTTTTAGTGGACTCCAAGAGAGGAAAAATTCAGACAGCGAAAATAAAGAATGATACATATGTGGCGCTTTCTGTAAAAAAAAACAAAAAACTGTTAAAAGTCTGTCCAGTGTCATCATGCAAAACATGGTGTGGTTCTCTTCAATTGATTTTTTTTACCTCTAAAATGTCTCTCTGAAATTTCACAGCTTTTTTCTTCTGTCTACAATATCACCAAAGTCATTATGACTATTCAATTCTCTTCCTTACTATCTTCATTGCAACATTATTGTCATCATCATCATCGTCATTGTTATTTACACTGTTAGCTGCTTTCATTATAGTTACTAAGCCGTCCTACACTTTCTCCCGCCTGATGATGATGTTGACAGTGTTTACAGTCATCATGACTATTCAATTCTCTTCCTTGCTATCTTCCTTGCAACATTATTTTCATCATTATCATCATCATCGTTATTTACACTGTTAGCTGTCGTTATTTACACTGTTAGCTGCTTCCATTATCGTTACTCAAGCTGTCTTACACTTTCTCCCGCTCGATGTTGATGTTGACTATGTTTACAGTCATCATGACTATTCAATTCTCTTCCTTGCTATCTTCATTGCAACATTATTGTCATCATCATCATCATCGTTATTTACACTGTTAGCTGTTTCCCTTATCGTTACTCAAGCGGTCTTACACTTTCTCCCGCTCAATGTTGATGTTGACAATGTTTCCGAAGTTGGAGAAGGCCGACTTTAGAATCTCCTCTGTCACCCCGATGCCATGGACGTACACCGTGTGACCCTTGCTCGGGGGCTCTCGGTCCCTTCCGTCACGCCCCCGCTCGCGTCGGTCCTCTCTGTCACGGTCACGCCGGTCATCGTGGTGACCTGTTAGTGGGGCAAGTTTCACAGTTTTTTATCAAGGAGGAAGTGTGTCACTGTGTTTGTTCCTCTCTGTCATGCTCACATCAGTCATCTCTGTCACGTTCATGTCAGCAATCTCTGTCAAGCTCATATAGGTCATCTCTGTCGCGCTCATGTCAGTCAACTCTGTCACGCTCACATCGGTAATCTCTGTCACGTTCATGTCAGCCATCTCTGTCACGCTCACACTGGTCATCTGTCACACTCACATTGGTAATCTCTGTCACGCTCATGCCAACCATCTCTGTCATGCTCACATCGGTAATCTCTGTCACGTTCATGTCAGCCATCTCTGTCACGCTCACACTGGTCATCTGTCACACTCACATGGGTAATCTCTGTCACGCTCATGCCAACCATCTCTGTCATGCTCACATCGGTAATCTCTGTCATGTTCATGTCAGCCATCTCTGTCATGCTCACATTGGTAATCTCTGTCACACTCATGTCAGTAATCTCTGTCACGCCCATGTCAGCCATCTCTGTCACGCTCACATCAGTCATCATGGTGACCTGTTGTGGGGCAAGTTTCAGTTTCATCAAGGAGGCTTCACTGTGTTTGGACAAATCCATATACAAAAACAACCCCCCACCCACACCCCCACATCTGCTAGACAGACATAAGCTAATGGCATTTATTCAGGCCTTTAGTGAATGCATATCTGTGCATCCATCAGAGCGGACTTCTTCTACAGAATTTTGTCCGAGGACAACACCACCATTGTTGGCATGGAATCTTTTCCAGTGCACCATGTACAGGATATACAAAGGACCTTGGCTTATCTTCTCATCCGAATGAATACTTAGTTTGACTTTTCGAGTCGAACCTGGAGAAGGGTTGAGTCAGGGATTTGAACCACGACCCTCATGGACACTGTACTGGCAGAGAAAGTGTCTCAGGAAATTTGAGCATCACTCCCAAAGATGACATCCATGAAGTGGATGATCCTTGACTGTGTGGCCCCAGTCTTCCGATCTGAGCCAACAGCATGCACATTCAAGTCTGGGTAGGAGCTGGCTATGTGTTTGATGTAAGTAGTGAAGTGTTGAGAGACGTTTCAAAGTGAACCCCTGTGGACACTTTGTTATTATGTTTGGTGTGAGAGCAGTGAAGTGTAGAGAGACGTTTCAAAGAGAACCCTTGGGGACACTTTGTTATTGTGTTTGATGTGAGAGCAGTAAAGTGCAGAGAGACGTTTCAAAGAGAACCCTTGGGGACACTTTGTTATTGTGTTTGATGTGAGAGCAGTAAAGTGCAGAGAGACGTTTCAAAGAGAACCCTTGGGGACACTTTGTTATTGTGTTTGATGTGAGAGCAGTAAAGTGCAGAGAGACGTTTCAAAGAGAACCCTTGGGGACACTTTGTTATTGTGTTTGATGTGAGAGCAGTGAAGTGTAGAGAGACGTTTCAAAGTGAACCCCTGCGGACACTTTGTTATTGCACTGTGTTTGATGTGAGAGCAGGGAAGTGTAGAGAGACATTTCAAAAAGAACCCCGGTGGACACTTTGTTATTGCACTGTGTTTGATGTGAGAGCAGTGAAGTGTAGAGAGACGTGTCAAAGAGAACCCCTGTGGACACTTTGTTATTGCACTGTGTTTGATGTGAGAGCAGTGAAGTGTAGAGAGACGTGTCAAAGAGAACCCCTGTGGACACTTTGTTATTGCACTGTGTTTGATGTGAGAGCAGTGAAGTGTAGAGAGACATTTCAAAGAGAACCCCTGCGGACACTCTGTTATTGCACTGTGTTTGATGTGAGAGCAGTGAAGTGTAGAGAGATGTTTCACAGTGAACCCCTGTGGACACTTTGTTATTGTGTTTGATGTGAGAGCAGTGAAGTGTAGAGAGACGTTTCAAAGTGAACCCCTGTGGACACTTTGTTATTGCACTGTGTTTGATGTGAGAGCAGGGAAGTGTAGAGAGACGTTTCAAAGTGAACCCCTGTGGACACTTTGTTACTGTGTTTGATGTGAGAGCAATGAAGTGCAGAGAGACGTTTCAAAGAGAACCCCTGTGGACACTTTGTTATTGCACTGTGTTTGATGTGAGAGCAGTGAAGTGTAGAGAGACGTTTCAAAGAGAACCCCTGTGGACACTTTGTCATTGCACTGTGTTTGATGTGAGAGCAGGGAAGTGTAGAGAGACGTGTCAAAGAGAACCCCTGTGGACACTTTGTCATTGCACTGTGTTTGATGTGAGAGCAGTAAAGTGTAGAGAGACGTTTCAAAGAGAACCCCTGTGGACACTTTGTTATTGCACTGTGTTTGATGTGAGAGCAGTGAAGTGTAGAGAGACGTTTCAAAGAGAACCCATGTGGACACTTTGTTATTGCACTGTGTTTGATGTGAGAGCAGTGAAGTGTAGAGAGACGTTTCAAAGAGAACCCCTGTGGACACTTTGTTATTGCACTGTGTTTGATGTGAGAGCAGTGAAGTGTAGAGAGACGTTTCACAGTGAACCCCTGTGGACACTTTGTTATTGTGTTTGATGTGAGAGCAGTGAAGTGCAGAGAGACGTTTCAAAGTGAACCCCTGTGGACACTTTGTTATTGCACTGTGTTTGATATGAGAGCAGTGAAGTGTAGAGAGACGTTTCAAAGTGAACACCTGTGGACATTTTGTTATTGTGTTTGATGTAAGAGCAGTGAAGTGTAGAGAGACGTTTCAAAGAGAACCCCTGTGGACACTTTGTTATTGCACTGTGTTTGAGACGTGTCAAAGTGAACCCCTGTGGACACTCTGTTATTATGTTTGATGTGAGAGCAGTGAAGTGCAGAGAGACGTTTCAAAGTGAACCCCTGTGGACACTTTGTTATTGCACTGTGTTTGATGTCAGAGCAGTGAAGTGTAGAGAGACGTGTCAAAGAGAACCCTTGTGGACACTTTGTTATTGCACTGTGTTTGATGTGAGAGCAGTGAAGTGTAGAGAGACGTGTCAAAGAGAACCCCTGTGGACACTTTGTTATTGCACTGTGTTTGATGTGAGAGCAGTGAAGTGTAGAGAGACATTTCAAAGAGAACCCCTGCGGACACTCTGTTATTGCACTGTGTTTGATGTGAGAGCAGTGAAGTGTAGAGAGATGTTTCACAGTGAACCCCTGTGGACACTTTGTTATTGTGTTTGATGTGTGAGAGCAGTGAAGTGTAGAGAGACGTTTCAAAGAGAACCCCTGTGGACACTTTGTTATTGCACTGTGTTTGATGTGAGAGCAGGGAAGTGTAGAGAGACGTTTCAAAGTGAACCCCTGTGGACACTTTGTTATTGTGTTTGATGTGAGAGCAGTGAAGTGTAGAGAGACGTTTCAAAGTGAACCCCTGTGGACACTTTGTTATTGCACTGTGTTTGATGTGAGAGCAGGGAAGTGTAGAGAGACGTTTCAAAGTGAACCCCTGTGGACACTTTGTTACTGTGTTTGATGTGAGAGCAATGAAGTGCAGAGAGACGTTTCAAAGAGAACCCCTGTGGACACTTTGTTATTGCACTGTGTTTGATGTGAGAGCAGTGAAGTGTAGAGAGACGTTTCAAAGAGAACCCCTGTGGACACTTTGTCATTGCACTGTGTTTGATGTGAGAGCAGTAAAGTGTAGAGAGACGTTTCAAAGAGAACCCCTGTGGACACTTTGTTATTGCACTGTGTTTGATGTGAGAGCAGTGAAGTGTAGAGAGACGTTTCAAAGAGAACCCATGTGGACACTTTGTTATTGCACTGTGTTTGATGTGAGAGCAGTGAAGTGTAGAGAGACGTTTCAAAGAGAACCCCTGTGGACACTTTGTTATTGCACTGTGTTTGATGTGAGAGCAGTGAAGTGTAGAGAGACGTTTCAAAGAGAACCCCTGTGGACACTTTGTCATTGCACTGTGTTTGATGTGAGAGCAGTAAAGTGTAGAGAGACGTTTCAAAGAGAACCCCTGTGGACACTTTGTTATTGCACTGTGTTTGATGTGAGAGCAGTGAAGTGTAGAGAGACGTTTCAAAGAGAACCCATGTGGACACTTTGTTATTGCACTGTGTTTGATGTGAGAGCAGTGAAGTGTAGAGAGACGTTTCAAAGAGAACCCCTGTGGACACTTTGTTATTGCACTGTGTTTGATGTGAGAGCAGTGAAGTGTAGAGAGAGGTTTCACAGTGAACCCCTGTGGACACTTTGTTATTGCACTGTGTTTGATGTGAGAGCAGTGAAGTGCAGAGAGACGTTTCAAAGTGAACCCCTGTGGACACTTTGTTATTGCACTGTGTTTGATGTCAGAGCAGTAAAGTGTAGAGAGACGTTTCAAAGTGAACCCCTGTGGACACTTTGTTATTGCACTGTGTTTGATGTCAGAGCAGTGAAGTGTAGAGAGACGTGTCAAAGAGAACCCTTGTGGACACTTTGTTATTGCACTGTGTTTGGTGTGAGAGCAGTGAAGTGTAGAGAGACGTGTCAAAGAGAACCCTTGTGGACACTTTGTTATTGCACTGTGTTTGATGTGAGAGCAGTGAAGTGTAGAGAGACGTGTCAAAGAGAACCCCTGTGGACACTTTGTTATTGCACTGTGTTTGATGTGAGAGCAGTGAAGTGTAGAGAGACGTGTCAAAGAGAACCCCTGCGGACACTCTGTTATTGCACTGTGTTTGATGTGAGAGCAGTGAAGTGTAGAGAGACGTTTCAAAGATCACTCCTGTGGACACTTTGTTATTGCACTGTGTTTGATGTGAGAGCAGTGAAGTGTAGAGAGACGTTTCAAAGTGAACCCCTGTGGACACTTTGTCATTGCACTGTGTTTGATGTGAGAGCAGGGAAGTGTAGAGAGACGTTTCAAAGTGAACCCCTGTGGACACTTTGTTATTGCACTGTGTTTGATGTGAGAGCAGGGAAGTGTAGAGAGACGTTTCAAAGTGAACCCCTGTGGACACTTTGTCATTGCACTGTGTTTGACGTGAGAGCAGGGAAGTGTAGAGAGATGTTTCAAACAGAACCCCTGTGGACACTTACGGCTACTGGAAGCCACGAAGCTGTCACTGAGCCGGCTCAGCTTGGGTTTGGAGGGCTGAAACAGGAATAAAAACCAAAACAAAACAAAATCAACGGCGGTTCTATAGCGCATTTCTCCGAGCTGATTTCATCTCTTCAAACGCATAAGAACCACAAAACACAAATATCACAATCCTGGTGGCTGCCATAAAAAAAATCAAAAAAATCTGAACAAATAAAATAACAAACCCCCGTCTATGTCGACTGTTTGGCACAGTCTCATATGTACGTTACATCACATCTGCTAAGCAGCAGATGCCTGACCAGCAGCGTAACCCAATGCGCTCAGTCAGGCCTTGGGGGGGGTGGGGGGGGGGGGGGGAGGAGGAAAGGGAAACATAAACAAATAAATGGATAAGTCCATCAAATAAATGAATAAAGAATTAGAACAAATAAATAAATAAATCTTTAAAAAAAAAATTTATTATTAAAAAAAAAAAGAAGTAAACTAACAGATAACCATATCAAATAAAATGTAGGAAAAAAAACTGACATAAAAGAAAAGACAATAATAATAAATAAATAAACAAGCAAACGAATGTAAATAAAAACACAAACATGCATACACACACACACACACAAACATGCACAGGAGACATGCAACAAATATGCAGTCTCACAAATGCAAAAGCACAAACAAATGTACACAGGGCCAGCACTACATATATATATATATATATATATATATATATATATATATATATATATATATATATATATATATATATATATATATTTATATATATATATATATATAAAAGCACACAAGCCCCGAGATGCACACACACACACACATTCCCCATCTCTCACGTTACCCCCCACCCCCACCCCCAACACCCCACACATATTACTACGTTATCGATCCCACTAATACCCTAAGAACACACAGCCAAGGAAACAGACGCTCCAAGCACTCAGCCACAGTTGCCCCCACCCCCACTCCCTCCCCTCCATCCACCCCCCCCCCCCCACACACACTCCCAACCCCCTTACCTCCAACTTATCGTCGTCATCGGCACTCACAGATGATGAAAACGGCTTGTAGTTTTGTTTGATGTCTGTCGTCTGCTTGTCAGTGTCCTGGGTGGTGATGGGAAAGTCAACAAAATAAATCAATCATTTTCTTAACTACACTGTCCAAATTTTAACAATAGAATAGAATAAAATAGAATATGTCTTTATTACCAAATGTACCGGGGTCACAAGGAATATTGGAGGGGGAGGGGGGATAGTACATAACAAGGTACGAACATAAATCAAAAATCACACACAAACACAGATACAGTAGAAATTAGGATACATACAAGTGCATATCACTATAAAAACTTGTGCATACTCACATATGCACACACTCTGCACACACACACACACACACATGCATGCACGCACACACGCACACACACACACACAAGCATGCACACACACGTTTGAACATAAGCCGCATATTACATGTGGATGGGGCTGATGACTAGATCTTCAGGTAGATGGTTGTTGATGACAATACAAGAGACAGCATAATTTCTATCCTCCCCACACATGACAATAAAAACGCAACTACTCTGAAGTGACCAAGCTATTAGTATCTCGAGAATGAACAAATATTCTTAATTAAATGCGCAAGATTATATACAGCGCAATCGAAAAGATTCAAAGTTACTCAAATGTCTCTGGCATAAAATATACAAAAAGAAATAGTTTCTGCAGTAACACATGATAATACAACAGAAAAGTTATTAGCAGAATTGACGGATGGTGCCAGGTCATTGTATAATACAATCAAAATGAGTCAAGGTTATTTAAAACGATTGAAGGTTATTTAACGTCTGTGACATAAATTATATATCATGAAATATTTTTTTACAGTAACACACACACACAAACATATATATACTGAGAGAGAGAGAGAGAAATTTCATAAGTAGTATTAATGGATGGCCCAAGGATGATTCTGTAATATCTCTCTCTCTCTCTTTCCAAACACATTACACTTCAGGTAATGTTCACTTTCTAGAGCAGTATATTTTCATTTGGACTTCAACTGGTTTAAATAGCAAATATTCTGTGAAAATTTTGCCACTGTTTTTGCCGATCCTTTGAAAGAGCATAATACAAATTACAACTGTAAGCTCTGGCTTGTAGCTATACTCAAGCTATTTCTTTCAAGACCTTGTATATATATATATATATATATATATATCAACAAACAATGAAAGAGTGGTATAACTCTCTCCACACACAAGGTACACAACCTTAAGTCAAAGCTGCTTATGCTACCGATTCAGCTGGCACACAGGTCATTGCTGCTGCGTGCACACGTCAAATGATCGGTATAGGGTCAAGACTGGACCTTCCTTTTTTGAGGAAGTACCCGGGTTTGTTTCCATGTAACTTTTACTTTCCTGTGAGCTAGCTGAATTGGTAGCAGAGACAGCATTGACTTAAGTTGGGTACCTTGTGCATGGAGAGTTTGTTAATCATTTACTCCCCTCAGTTCATAATTCTTTCTTGTATATAATAATATACTGACACCTGAACAATTCAACATGCCAAATCAGAGCTTTATCAGAAAAGGTTGCTGTTTTTTTATGTTTAATTCTATACAATTACCGTGAGCTGTGGTACAGACTACAGGTAGGATCCCATTCCTGCCCTGTGCAAAATACTACTCCCCTCAACCCCCGAAAATGGAGTATGGCTGCCTATATGGCAGGGTAAAAACAGTCATACACGTAAAAGCCCACTTGTGCACATACGAGTGAACGTGGGAGTTGCAGTCCACGCATAAAGAAGAAGAAGAAGAAGACTCCCCTCAGACTGAGAAACTGGAAGTAGCTGTGGCCAGTGACCTCCCTTAGTATATTACCTCCCTTCTGCATGCGGACAGATTTGCTGAGCACTGTAATGCAGACAGACAGAGAAAACGAATCCTACTGAAACTGGGTCCCCGCACAAGCCCTGAACAGGGTTGTGTACAAGGTGACCCCACAGACAGTACACCAACACAAACTCCAACCTTCAGCTTCTTTTCCAAGTGTTTGGATTTCTTAAAACCAGTCTTCTCTTTGGATCCACTGCCCACTTTGATGGCCTGCAAAAAAACAAAACAAACAAAAACACCTAACTATTACATGAAAAAGTGCAGCCAGCAAACACACACACACACACACACACACACACACACAGAGCAGCACAATATTCACAGCTGTCAACCTGTCTCAGTGAAGATGCAACACAATGTTCGCAGTTATCAACTGGTCTAAGTGAAGAAGTGTCATAATGTTCACAGTTATCAACTGGTCTGGGTGAAGAAGTGTCATAATGTTCACAGTTATCAACTGGTCTGAGTGAATAAGTGCTGTAATGTTCAGTTATCAACTGGTCTGGATGAAGTGAAGAAGTGTCATCATGTTCACAGTTATCAACTGGTCTGAGTGAAGCGAAGAAGTGTCATCATGTTCACAGTTATCAACTGGTCTGAGTGAAGCGAAGAAGTGTCATCATGTTCACAGTTATCAACTGGTCTGAGTGAAGAAGTGTCATAATGTTCACAGTTATCAACTGGTCTGAGTGAAGACGTGTCATAATGTTCACAGTTATCAACTGGTCTGGGTGAAGAAGTGTCATAATGTTCACAGTTATCAACTGGTCTGAGTGAAGACGTGTCATAATGTTCACAGTTATCAACTGGTCTGGGTGAAGAAGTGTCATAATGTTCACAGTTATCAACTGGTCTGAGTGAAGACGTGTCATAATGTTCACAGTTATCAACTGGTCTGAGTGAAGTGAAGAAGTGCCATAATGTTCACAGTTATCAACTGGTCTGGGTGAAGAAGTGTCATCATGTTCACAGTTATCAACTGGTCTGAGTGAAGATGTGTCATAATGTTCACAGTTATCAAATGGTCTGGGTGAAGTGAAGAAGTGTCATCATGTTCACAGTTATCAAATGGTCTGGGTGAAGTGAAGAAGTGTCATAATGTTCACAGTTATCAACTGGTCTCAGTGAAGAAGTGTCATAATGTTCACAATTATCAACTGGTCTGGGTGAAGTGAAAAAGTGTATAATGTTCATAGTTATCAACTCGTCTGGGTGAAGTGAAAAAATGTATTATGTTCAAAGTTATCAACTGGTCTCAGTGAAGAAGTGTCATATTGTTCACAGTTATTGACTGGTCTGGGTGAAGTGAAGAAGTGTCATCATGTTCACAATGGATACCAAGTATTTACAGTCTGCAAACCCCTGATCCCCTCTCCTCCCCTCCCCCTCCGCTGGCACCCTGCCCCCTCCCTGAACTCACACACACATAACTGATCTCCCCTCCACACAAACAATATGCATATAGGTGGTTGATCTCAGATCCCTAGTTTGAATCACAAATGCACACACATGCACAAGTGACAAAGAGTGAAGAAATATCATAATTTATTTAGTCTTAACATAATTCTAGAATAGAACAGTTTCATTTTTTTTAAAGTTTTAACAGGGTCAAAAATAAAGGGAACTTACTCCAGATTGCACCAGTTTTTTTGCCTGTTCTGTTGCCTCCCCTGCAGACTCCGGAGCTGAAAAAAGTGTTAACATGGTCAAGCAGTTCATATTATATAATAATAATAATAATAATAATGGTATTTATATAGCGCTGAATCTTGTGCAGAGACAAATCAAAGCGCTTTCGCACAAGTCATTCACACGCATGCATAACTCTAAAACTGGAGAAACTAAAGACAAAGAAGGGCAGGCAAGGGAGGCTATTTTGGTGAAGAGGTGGGTTTTAAGGCCAGACTTGAAAGAGCTGAGTGTGGAGACTTGGCGAAGCGAAAGAGGAAGTTCATTTCAATCACAAGGTCCAGAGACAGAGAAAGAACGGCGGCCAACAGTCGAGTGTTTGAATCTGGGTATGCGCAAACAGAGTGGATCCGAAGCCGATCGTAGTGAGCGAGATGGAGTGTAGAGGTGAAGGCAACCGCAGAGATAGATATATATAACTAGATAGAGAGATATGGAGACCCACCATATCTTATCAATTTATCTATTTGTATGAGAAAGGAAACATGTTCACATGGTGACACCTGGGCCTTCCACCATCCATGAGAAGTGAAGAATGTGGAAACCACGAAAGATGTGAAAAAGCGGAATGCATCATGCACTGATGTAGGTACTCCCTGTTTGACTACAAAATAGTAGTATGCTCACCATTCATGAGGAGTGTGATGTGTTCATTGAAGAACGCACAAAGTTAACTTAAACAGGAATGTTGCAATGCCATCTCACTTTCAATTTCGCCTGTGGTGGGTATAGTTACTCAATCGGGTATTGTATAACTTTTCTGTCACAACAGATTTTTTTTTTATTTCTCTGTGTGAAATTCAGGCTACTCTCTCCCTGGAAGAGTATTTGTTTTCCTATCAAAGAGCATTTTTCTTTCATTCTTGAAAAAAAAAAATTAAAAAAAAAAATCAAAAAAAAATCAGGGCTACCCTTCTGCTGTCATGGGTTCTTTTACATGTGTAAAGTGCATGCTACACACTGGACCTCAGTTTATCATCCCGTCCAAATGACTGGTAATGGCTGGGGGTCAGGGTTGTGTGTCAGTTATATAAACTATGTAAAAAAAACAACAACAAACAGTTTCAGTTTCAGTTTCAGTAGCTCAAGGAGGCGTCACTGCATTTGGACAAATCCATATATGCTACACCACATCTGCTAAGCAGATGCCTGACCAGCAGCGTAACCCAACGCGCTTAGTCAGGCCTTGAGAAAAAAAGAGGGGTGAATAAATAATAGATAAATACATTAAAAACAAAAAAAAAAAACTACTACCACTACTAATAATATGTATAAGGGTTCCTTGGTCGAGGTTCCTTAGATGATCCATTCTGTTTGATCCTGCCATTTGTCATATGCTTGTCTCAAAGATTAAGCCATGCATGTCTAAGTTCACATCCTCATACGGTGAAAAAAAAAACCCAACAACAATCAACCGAACTAGCAAACCAGGTAGCATGCTTAAAAAAAATAAAAAATTGTATGATAATATTTGAAGAGTTTTACAGTGAAAAGTGCTTCGTTCAGTTTGAATTGATGAAAGCTTAAGAAACAAAGCTCTTTTGCAAATATGTAAACATGATGACCCTTGTTAATGCTAAGAGTTGTAAAATGACTTCATACAGTTTCCACGAAATAAATATACAACACTTCATGTTCATATCAGTAGGATTCATGACATTTGTATTTCAAGAGATGTGTGTGGACTTCACTGTTTCCTATTAGCCTGTACTCAGGTCAGCAAATTGTACAGGGAACTGCAATGCACACACACACACACACACACACAGTGACGAACAGAAACAGACTCACATGCACATACTTATAAAAAAACAACAACAACAAAAACCCAATCCAGTATGGATTATGAATGAGAACGTTTAAGTTAATGAGAAGTCAATAGTACAGAGAGGGAGCCTCAGAGAGACTCGGAGTTAGACTAGTAACCAACAGAGAGGAGACAGAAAGGCAACAATTATTCTGTTTGCTTTTTTCGGTTATCCGTCACCCCTACCACCCACACCCACCATAATTTTTTTTAAAGTATGTCAAAGAAAGAAAAGGTTAAGAAATGAAGAAAATTAAAGAAAAAAATCAGAAAGAAATATCACTCAAATAATTATTCATTATTTAATATCCATAGCATAATAATATAATCATTCAAATAAATGTTATCACACACAAACACACACACAATATGATGGCTTACGTTTCTTCAAGACCTGATCTGATGGTTTCTGCTGTGCCTCTGGTTTTGTGGCTTTCAGGGCTAGAAGCTGCTTTTTCTGAAACAAATGGTGTTTGATATTCTGGTGAGCGGTTGTGCTGCAATGGTAAAATAAACATTGCTTGATGATAAGAACAACTCAACGAATGTAGTGTTCCATATTTCACAGGGAAACGCTCAAAGTGGATGGACAATGGGACTTTGACAACTGTCAGGAAAAAACAATTTTGTCAGAAGATGGATGGAAACCAGAAATGGCAAAGCATACCCAGAATACACAAAAGCAAGAAACCAAGCCAGATGAGCATGGAGAAGAGCGAAGAGGAAAATGGAGAACAACATAGTGACTCAAGTAAAGCACAATCCAAAGGCTTTCTGGTCTGAGTGAAAAGCAAAACCAGTACTGAGAGTGGAGTGGCTGACCTAAAAAAAAAAAAAAAAAAAAAAAAAAAAGACAGAATAAGAACAACTTCAGTCCAGAAGAAAGCAGAAGTTTTGAATGCCTTCTTCCAGAGTGTGTTCATAGTGGAACAAGGACAGCTGCCAGACCCACCAAAGTATGAATACCATACCAAGTTGACAGACTTTGATATTCCCATCCACAAAGTCAAAAAACTACTCTCATATCTGCAGACAGGGAAAGCATCAGGACCTGATGGATTGTATCCAATAGTTACCTTGAAGATAGCTGACGTTGTGGCACTGCCAGTGGCAATATTGTTCAGGGAGTCACTAAATGAAGGTAAGATTCCAGAGGGTTGGTGCCAGGCTAGGGTTACACCCATCTTCAAGAAAAGCAGTAAGCTCTCAGCAAACAACTACAGAGCTGTCAGTCTTCCAGTTTAAGGTGATGGAGTTGCTTGTCTGAGAACAGATTATCAGACATATGCAAGAGAATTACCTTTTCAGCAAAGAAAGGCATTGGGGTTTATACATGGCAAGTCATGTACAATGCAACTACTGGACTGATGGACATTTGGACAATGATTTTGGATGAGGGAACCAGCCGCCGTGGCGAAGTGGTCAGCATCGCAGACTGACAGCTGGGAAGACACAGGTTCGAATCCCAGGGGAGGTAGGTTTTTCGGCCCACAGAGGGCTCCTGCCAAGAGTTGAGTGTGCTATGGGCTTAAATGGGAACACTGGGACCACACAGTCGAGTATCATCCACTTCACAGATGCATCTTTGGGTGTGTTATTCTAATTTCATAACCAACACTGCAAGTGTCTGTATCTCTCGGGCCTGGCTGATGCCAGGATATCATTATGACAGGAAGCGTAGAGTACAGCCTTATCATGTAGTCCCAAACCTAAATGGACCTCCACAGCAGCACCGTCATCATCATAATTATCATCAACCTCCTCCTACATGACTGCAAAAACCCAGGATGAAGAGAACTGTACCATACCTTTGACCGACAGTGTGGCATATATGTGGACAACAAACTGAGTTTTAGAGATCATGTAGCGTAGGTTACTACCAGTACCAGGGCAAACCGAATAGTGGAGTGATCCGAATAACATTTGACCACCTCACACAGTCACAGAGGACCTATTTGTACAACTTTTCAAAACCCTTGTTAGACCCATCCTGGAATACGGCCATTCAGTTTGGCAGCCATAACTAAAAACACAGTGCTGTGAGGTGGAAGTCGTGCGGCGTCGAGCAACGAAACTCATGCCATACTCAGACTGGAAATCCTGAAATTGCCCAGTCTTGAGCATCGGCAGAACGCGGTGATGTGATCGACTTATATAATGTTGTTGTTTTTTTCTACCTGCAGAATGACCAGGTCTAAATTGTCTACGAAGTTCAACTTTGTATAGACAATAATCGAACACATAGTTTTGAAAAGACACATGTTGGTGTTGTTACCTTCTTCCTTAGTTTGGCATACTTATGCTTGAGCATTTCTTCTTCGTCCGTGAGTGCATTTGGAAATGTAAGAAACACCATTGCTGGAAAGTTTGATTTAAATGTGATTTCGAATTCAGCGGCGTTCACAAAAGCTCATCAGAACGTTTGAGGACTGGGCAAAACCTTACAAATCATGGGAGATAACTCATGTGCAATAAAAGGGGTCTCTCATTTTATACTTTTCAATATTGTAAGGTTTCGGAATGCAGCTCTTGATATCGACAGTAAAAGTACATTCATGGTATTATTGTCAATCTTTTACATTATTGAGATTTCTAAGAACACAAAAAAAGAACAACCGAAAATCATATTTATATATATACATATATATATTGATACCGGATATTGATATCGGGAGAGGCCTAAACCGTCGACAGTCAAAGTCAAAGTCAAGTCAAAGCAAGTAATTACTCCCTTTTTATGGGACATAAATCTCACCTTTACATGTTATGTGTCGGTACCATTTGAGAAGCACCTTTCTTCTTCCTCGTTAGCGACCACAATCATCAATTTGACTATTCTGTCACTTGTAGAGGGGGAGTCACTGATATGTATATATTCTATTTTTAGATCAGTGAGGGGGAGTCTGATCTTTTAAAAAGAAAACTGAACAAACGTCCATAAACAACTCCAACCGAACAAACTTGACCTTAAGGGTGTAGACGCCAATAGGTCGTTAAACTCCAATACTCGGCGACAAACGTCCGTTAAGCACTCCCGGTTCAGCCAGGGAGCCCGGGCCCAGGAAAAAAAAAAGTGTTGGTTGAAATTTGGAGGCCCTTGACACGTTATGGTAGGATTTTTAATGGTATTATCATTTCATACATGCACAAAAATAGCTGGTAAAATAGGTTCCTGAATTTAGAAGTGTCGATGGTCTTGGCCTCCACTACATCCTCAGGTAAGCTGTTCCAATGCCTGATGGTCCTTGGAAGGAATGAAAACTGAAGGAACTGAGTTCGGCACTGTGGGAGCTTTTAACACAGCAAGGAGTGCTGTCCGTCTCCAGTCCAGAAGGCTAGGCCACCTGAGATCCTCTAACATGTCTGAGGGGCTGGAGGTGTGTTTGTAACGCCTCATTACAAAGAGGACTGCTGTCCGCTGGATGGTCTCAAGTCTGTCAATGTTCTGTTGAGTTTGAGGATCCTAGACTGAGCATGCATACACCTTTTCTGCTTACACAAAGAACTTTTGTTCAATAAGAAGGTGGGGAATGACAGGACGCCCTGGTTTGGCATCCTAAATTCAGGAACCTCTTTTACCAGCTATTTTTGTGCATGTATGGAATGATAATACCATTCAAAATCCTACCTCTTGGATGAGCTTGCATAATTAAATGTTGGTGATGAGCCACAACTTTTTGGCCTGGGGACAGACTTCAGGCACAGTTTTCAGTTTCACAAGTTGTGACTGAGTTACAGCAAACGCATTTGATATATATATATATATATATATACACCACATCTGCTTGTCAGGTGCCTGATCAGCAGCATAACCCAATATGCTTAGTCAGGCATTGAGTGCCTTCAATATATATGTGTGTATGTTTGTATGTATCATTGTATGTATGTATATGATTTTTATATATATGTGTGTGTATACATATATATATATATATATACATATACATACACACACATATATGTAGATACACACACACACATATGTAAATATATTTAGATATATATATATATATATTTGTATTATATATATATTCTTTAGTCATATTATTAACCAATAATCTGATGGGCTGAAAACTGGAAGGTGTAGTGAAAAGGGGGTACGATTCTGTTGCAACCAACAGATGTCACGATGAGCATGATGAATTAGCGCTGTACAAGAGAGAAGGGTAGGAGATGATTGGGAAGGGATGGGTTGGGGGGGGGGGGAGGGGAGTGGGGGTGGGGGCGTATCAAAGAAGCAGCAGAGTGAGTTCAATCTGACATTTCTTATGCATGGTCTGTGCAGAGCAGAAAGACACTTTCCCATGGTTTGCGGACATTTAAAGTTGTATCTTTTGTTCAGTCTCAATTCTCATGTATTCTTATTATGCTTTTCTTTTCTTAATGTGTGTGAATGTTTTATGTTCTGCATGCAGCTGAAAGAGGCTTCCCCATGTTTTACTGACAATTTAAGTTGTACCTTGTATCTTGTCTTAAAAAAAATCAAACATACAAAGTACGCACAAAACCTGCATGCATCTGGAAGAAAAAAAAAGAATGTGTTTGTTTCACTTTTCTAAACTTGATGTACATGCTAACACATAGTGAGTAGATGAGTGACTTGTTCACAAACACTCACACACTTGCGTGCACATGAATACACACCTTCACATGTGTGCATTTGCATACATACAATGATACATGCATACAAATGGTACACACACACATGCACATGCACACACACACACACACACACACACACACACACAAACAAACAAACAAACACACATATTAACTAGATTTTAAGGAAATTAACTTCTTAACTACATGTGTGTGATACATGCATGCTTTCAGACGTTGTGGCCAAATGGCGTCCCCTGCCCAGCAAGCGATGTCAGAGGTAAAGATAGAGATTGATGTGGCTGAAGAAGAAGGAGGACCACTGTGGATGACCCAGGATCAGTGTTCAGGTCAGTTACACATCCACCACTTTTATTCCAAGAAGACATTTCCGGTCTTGGTCCAGTAGTGCATACATGTGTGCATGGCAATGGTTGTTATGAATGTGCAATATGCAGGATGAATGTTCAGTACAATATACCTGATTTTAACTATCATATTTTAAGTATGTTTATGTTAATAATTACATCGTAATAATCATAATTACAATGTTTTTAAAGCTAATATGTGAAATGCTTTTATTTGACAACATAATTATGTTTATTACTCCTGTTTAATCAAGTCATATTTAATGTTGTTTCCGTGTGCGCATGTGTGTATGTGTGTACTGGTTGTCTGGTTGTGTTTTGCCACACCTGATGCAATCTGTCTTTGTGAGATAATTAAGTTATTCTTATCTTAATCATAATCAGTGTGCAATATAGTATGTTATGCTCACAATCATAATTATTCAAAATAATGTTTATTATACATTTTGAAATATAGCCGGCAATGTGTGGAATGAATGTATGAAACAGTGTGTGTGATATTTTTACATCTGTGTCTTTGTTATAATCTTAATAACTGTTGTGTTTTACAGTGATGGTCTCCATGTTGTTTACTTGTCGTGATAATGCACCTGACCAAATTTCTCTAATTGGAGATAATAAAGTTATTCTTATCTTATCTTAGTATGGAACAAACTGCCATCTCAATCTGTCGCTTGGATTCATCAGAATCCAGATTTTGTCTTGTCTTGTCATGTCTTATCAGTATTGTTCAGTTTAAAAAAAACTCTTTCATTATGTCTTCTGTATTATTCACTAATTTGCTTCTTGAGCTTATGCTCATGGTGTGTGGGTGCATTTGCTTGTGTGTGCACGCTCCTCTTTGTGTATAGGTGTACCCAGTGCACGCATGTTGACATGTGTTCAACCTCTTCAGTGCCAGGCATTATTTTGACTTGTGCTTCCTATTTGCCAGGCAGTATTGGGTTGCTGAGGGAAATAAGTAACAAAAAAATTCAAGCTCGTAAACTACTGCAAGAGAGTATACACAACCCATACTTTCCTGAAAGGAAAAGAAACAAGACTGCCAAATTCTGATAGTTAGAAGTTCATTTAACACAATGATTATATAAATATATATATATATATATATATATATATATATATATATATATATATATATACATACATGTCCTTCAATTGCAAATCCTGCCTTTGCAATACCCGCTCACTTCATGCTCACTTTCAGACAGTATCAAAAAGGTTAACGGTGACCCAGTTGGCCCACAGTACAGGGGGGAGCACTGTTCATAAGTTCACATGCAGATGATACTGTTCGATCAAGGCCAGTGTGCTTTTCTAAAACCACGCTGTACACGCAATTCACCATACGCAGGGATCTGTTCACCCCCTTCATCCCTCTCTCGCTCCCTCCCTGCCCTGAATAAGTGGGTGGTTTGTATTTGAGGTCAACTCTTGGTCGGCCACAGAGCAAAACTTGACCTTGTTCTCCGTTTCCTCTCCCTTGTTGGCGGCATCTAGCTCTTCAAGTTACCCCCACCCTCCATCCTCTCTGCAAATCATAATTCTAACTCCCAGTCACGTCAAGCAAACCATCCAACAAGATTTTTCCCTCACATGATAGTGCTCAATTCATTGACGTCAGTGACTTGTTTCTGCAACATCTTGGATGGCAAAATTTCGTTTTGTTTTTGTTGAAACACAGTGCTGTTTCTTCTTCTTCTTCTGCGATTGTAGGCTGCAACTCCCACGTTCACTCGTATATATGTGAGTGGGCTTTTACGTGTATGACCGTTTTTAACCCGCCATGTAGGCAGCCATACTCCGCTTTCGGGGGTGTGCATGCTGGGTATGTTCTTGTTTCCATAACCCACCAAACGCTGACATGGATTACAGGATCTTTAACGTGCGTATTTGATCTGCTTGTGTATACACACGAAGGGGGTTCAGGCACTGGCAGGTCTGCACATATGTTGACCTGGGAGATCGTAAAAATCTCCACCCTTTACCCACCAGGCGCTGTCACCGTGATTCGAACCCGGGACCCTCAGATTGAAAGCCCAACGCTTTAACCACTCGGCTATTGCGCCCGTCAGTGCTGTTTCAAGCCACGAGGGTAATGTTGTGGTTCATCATCCGCCATTTTGAGAGCATAGTGAAAGGAGGGGTATTGACAATAACATCCAAAAATTACCATACAGAGTGTGATTGGCTGTTACTCCTCATGGATAATTAAAGTAGACATATTAACTAATTAAGCATTCTGGTCAGCGGCTATTGGGAAACGTCAGCTTAGAAACAGAACTGTGAAAAATCCTGAAATGATGCTGATGTATAATGTCATGGGGCAAATAGCGATGCATTTCTCATGACAAGTATATACATCATGGGGCACTGAAGAGATTAACTTTGTATTGTAAGCTCCACAAACTCCCTGCCTGGGAGGTGAGAGCATCAGTCCTCATCAGTGAGTATGTGTTTTAACCCAATGTTCGGTTGTCTGTGTGTGTGTGTGTGTGTCCGTGTGTCTGTGTGCCTGTGTGTCCGTGGTAAACTTTAACATTGACATTTTCTCTGCAAATACTTCAGTTCTTTCCAGTCATCTTGTTTAAAACAATATTGCACCTCTGGGATGGGCACAAAAAAATAAAAAAGAAGCCTAATTATATGCAAACTGCATTTACTGTTATATTTATTGTATTCTCTAAACTTGGCACTTTGACCTCTTATTCTGACACAACAACAAGAGGAGTCATTATTATCATTTTTTGTTCAAACAGGAACTTCTTTTGCTAAGCATGGAATTTTTATTTATTTTGCAAACGTTTTGGTGCAGATAGTAAAAAAGGGAAATTACTCTGTAATTAATGCTAGGGGACTTAATTTATCACAAGTGAGTCTTGAGGGCCTTGCCTCTCTTGTTATTATCGTTATTAAAAGTCTATGTCAGTTGACGGTGTACAGCATCTTGGTGTGGTCCTAAAAACCAGCCTTGTTTGAGTCCTTGTTCTTGCATCAGCACAAAGTGGAGCTAGTTTTACACAAACCCTTTTGATTCAGTCGCAAGCATTGGTGAACTGAAAAGCTTTTGAAAGAATGGTGATTTTTGTTGTTGTTTGTTAACAGTTCTGGAGCAGAAAAAGAAAGAAAGTTCTTTTGTTTGTTAACACTTCTGGAGCAAAAAAAAAAAAAAAAAAGAAGAAAAAAAAAATGAAGCAAATATTCATATTATGAATGTGATAGTGATAGTCTAATTATAAATTTTAGACTGATAATGTGATAGTCTAATTGATTGATTGATTGATATGGATACTTATATAGCACCTATCCTCGGTCAGAGACCAAGCTCTAAGCATTTTACAAACACGGGGTCATTTGCACAACAGGCTGCCAACCTGGGTAGAGCCGACTGATGGCTGCCACTGGGCGCTCATCATTCGTTTCCTGTGTAATTCAATCAGATTTCAGGCACGCACACATATACACTCAGACAGACGTATAACATTTTACATGTATGACCGTTTTGTTTATTTGCCCCGCCATGTTGGCAGCCATACATGGATTACAGGATCTTTAACTTACATATTTGATCTTCTGCATGCGTATACACACGAAGGGGGTTCAGGCACTAGCAGGTCTGCACATATGTTGACCTGGGAGATTGGAAAAATCTCCATCCTTTAACCCCACCAGGCGCCGTCACTGAGATTCAAAACCCAGGACCCTCAGATTGAAAGTCCAACGCTTTAACTATTCGGCTGTTGCACCTGTCTAAATGTTAGAGTGATAATCACAAAGGTTGATGAAGGTGATGAGATCAGGAAGAGAGATGTTCTTACTGACATTTAATTCATAACTTTTTGCAGGTTGCACTGGTGATACAGCTGATGATAATGTGAGCACAGCCACCACGCCCTGTGCGACAGACACTTGGAATCCGTCACCTGCAGTTGTGAAGACTGAACCAGACAGACACACAGACAGTGGTCCAGGCACCAAAGCTGAACCAGTGGATCCCCATGCAACAAGTAGGTGTGTTCCACCAGTTCCAGTCTGTAGTCAAAAGGGAAGGGGAGGTGGACAACAGATGTGACTGCTGTACCAGTGTTAATTTGTCTTCTTCACCACTGACTCCATGGGATGTAAAGTCTTATTTTCAGTATGAGAGATCGGAAGTAAATTTTGATTTCCAGACTGAATGTATGGGCCCAAACATAAAGCATGTTGTCAAGACTGAACCAGTCACAGCAAACACCAGCAATGATGTCATCAAGACTGAACCAGTCACAGCAAACACCAGCTGTGATGTCATCAAGACTGAACCAGTCACAGCAAACACCAGCAGTGATGTCATCAAGACTGAAGCAGTCACAACAAACACCAGCAATGATGTCATCAAGACTGAACCAGTCACAGCAAACATCAGCAATGATGTCATAAAGACTGAACCAGTCACAGCAAACACCAGCAATGATGTCATAAAGACTGAACCAGTCACAGCAAACACCAGCTGTGATGTCATCAAGACTGAACCAGTCACAGGAAACACCAGCTGTGATGTCATCAAGACTGAACCAGTCACAGCAAACACCAGCTGTGATGTCATCAAGACTGAACCAGTCACAGGAAACACCAGCTGTGATGTCATCAACACTGAACCAGTCACAGGAAACACCAGCAATGTTGTCATCAAGATTGAACCAGTCACAGGAAACACCAGCTGTGATGTCATCAAGACTGAACCAATCACAGCAAACACCAGTAGTGATGTGCAGACTAAGGCAGTGACAGACATCATGATGGCCATGACACCTGATGCAGTCAGCTCTGCATCCACCTCCAGCAGGGATGAAGGCGACAACAGACCAGCACGTGATTACCAGGTGGGTAAGACTTCTGGTATGGGCTACGTCTGATTTCTTCAGCAAGAGATACTGTAACAAACGTTTCATACTTTGCTTCCATTACGTCCATTTCTAGGGTTAAGGTTGTGTCATCGCTGAGGTATGTCTGCCTATTTTAAAGTTTCTTTTGTTTGTATTTGTATTTCTTTTTATCACAACAGATTTCTCTGTGTGAAATTCGGGCTGCTCTCCCCAGGGAGAGCGCGTCACTACACTACAGCGCCACCCATTTTTTTTGTATTTTTTCCTGCATGCAGTTTTATTTGTTTTTCCTATCGATGTGGATTTTCCTACAGAATTTTGCCAGGAACAACCCTTTTGTTGCCGTGGGTTCTTTTACGTGCGCTAAGTGCATGCTGCACACGGGACCTCGGTTTATCGTCTCATCCGAATGACTAGCGTCCAGACCACCACTCAAGGTCTAGTGGAGGGGGAGAAAATATCGGCAGCTGAACCGTGATTCGAACCAGCGCGCTCAGATTCTCTCACTTCCTAGGTGGACGCGTTACCTCTAGGCCATCACTCCACTCTTTTCCTTATGAGTCAGGAAAATTAGGGGGAAAAGCACCTCTCCCTCTGTCAGTCATCTCAAACTGGAAGAAAGGTCATTACATAACAGACAAGACAAGCAGTAGTGATTACTTTGACATCCACCGTTCAAGAAATATCTTCTTCCTCTTCCAGAAAGTCAGACACATGAGACACCATGCAGTTTACTGTCAAGTCATTGAGATCCATGTCCCTAAGCCTGGCAAAATCTGACAGATCCTGTAAACTTCTGTCCTTTAGCACTTTTCCTGTTGTCTCTGTTTTTCAAAATAAAGAATACAAAAAAAAAGAAAATAAAATTCAACTCACACCTCAAGTGGAAACTCAAAACTGGAGGCCTCCACTTTGAAACTGCTTTATGGAATGCATACTTTATTAACAACAAAAAGCCAAGTGTTGTTATTATCTTTGAATTTGATTGAAGAAAACACTTATGGCACCATCTGGAAGAATTGTCAAAGCCACTTAAAACGAATTGCCAGAGACTTTCAGATTGCTCCTTTTCCTATCCGGCTTTTGTTACATCTGACATGCCGGTTATAATGAATTAACTTTAACTTTAAGGTTGCTTCATTATATTCGGCGTGTCATGTTTCTCTGTCTCTTGTTCTCACACACACACGCAACTAGAAAGTTCTACATTTCATGTGCCTATGCTGACACTCCTCCACCTCCTTAGAATAGCCAGTGATTGTATGAAGCAATATACATCGCAACTAACTGACCCTTTCCGAGGTATTTCGTTACATCTGACTTTGTTACATCCGACATATTTTTAGTAGTGTGAAAGAGGATTTTTGCCGGGACCAACCATTTTGCTTCGTTTTAATCTGTATCCAGCATTTGTAACATCCGACTTAGTTATAAGCGGCTTTGACCTGTACAGTGTTCTTTCTGACCTTGACCACAGCTTTCGAGGTCATCCCATTTTCATTGTCACCGAAAACAAAGTGACTTAATCATCTGGTATGTTGTAAGTGTTAATGCTGGCATTTTCTTGACAGCTACTGGCAGCAGGCAAACAGAAGCAGGAAGGGTGGTAGGTATGAGTAAGACCTCTCCACTAGTTTCAGACAGTCCCTTGATAATGATGTGGTAAGCTTGGTGGGATATCAAACATCATAGTCATTTGAAAGAAGTTATAGTGGTAAGCTTGATGGGATATCAAACATCATAGTCATTTGAAAGAAGTTATAGTGGTAAGCTTGATGGGATATCAAACATCATAGTCATTTGAAAGAAGTTATAGTGGTAAGCTTGATGGGATATCAAACATCATAGTCATTTGAAAGAAGTTATAGTGGTAAGCTTGGTGGGATATCAAACATCATAGTCATTTGAAAGAAGTTATAGTGGTAAGCTTGGTGGGATATCAAACATCATAGTCATTTGAAAGACGTTATGATGGTAAGCTTGGTGGGATATCAAACATCATAGTCATTTGAAAGACATTATGATGGTAAGCTTCGTGGGATATCAAACATCATAGTCATTTGAAAGAAGTTATAGTGGTAAGCTTGATGGGATATCAAACATCATAGTCATTTGAAAGAAGTTATAGTGGTAAGCTTGGTGGGATATCAAACATCATAGTCATTTGAAAGAAGTTATAGTGGTAAGCTTGGTGGGATATCAAACATCATAGTCATTTGAAAGAAGTTATGATGGTAAGCTTGGTGGGATATCAAACATCATAGTCATTTGAAAGACATTATGATGGTAAGCTTGGTGGGATATCCAACATCATTGTCATTTGAAAGACGTTATGATGGTAAGCTTGGTGGGATATCAAACATCATAGTCATTTGAAAGAAGTTACAGTGGTAAGCTTGGTGGGATATCAAACATCATAGTCATTTGAAAGACGTTATGGTGGTAAGCTTGGTGGGGGGGGGGGGGGGTAATCAAACATCATAGTCATTTGAAAGAAGTTATAGTAGTAAGCTTGGTGGGGGGGGGGGGGGGAGGATATCAAACATCATAGTCATTTGAAAGAAGTTATGGTGGTAAGCTTGATGGGATATCAAACATCATAGTCATTTGAAAGACATTATGATGGTAAGCTTGGTGGGATATCAAACATCATAGTCATTTGAAAGAAGTTACAGTGGTAAGCTTGGTGGGGGTGGGGGATATCAAACATCATAGTCATTTGAAAGAAGTTATGGTGGTAAGCTTGGTGGGGGGGGGGGGGATATCAAACATCATAGTCATTTGAAAGAAGTTATGGTGGTAAGCTTGGTGGGGGAGGGGGGGGGGGTATCAAACATCATAGTCATTTGAAAGAAGTTATGGTGGTAAGCTTGGTGGGGGTGGGGGGGGGGGATATCAAACATCATAGTCATTTGAAAGAAGTTATGGTGGTAAGCTTGGTGGGATATCAAACATCATAGTCATTTGAAAGAAGTTATAGTGGTAAGCTTGGTGGGAGGGGGGGTGGGTTGGGTGGGGGGGATATCAAACATCATAGTCATTTGAAAGAAGTTATGGTGGTAAGCTTGGTGGGATATCAAACATCATAGTCATTTAAAAGAAGTTATGGTGGTAAGCTTGGTGGGATATCAAACATCATAGTCATTTGAAAGAAGTTATGGTTTTCTATGTCCTTTCTTTTTTTCTCTCCTTTGCCATAAATCATGCATTCAGTTCAGTGGGTGTTATATGTGAGGCTTGAAGACCTTCATGTCTTCTTTGTTGTGGTTTTATCCCTCATTGAAGGTGCTTCATGTTATGTTTAGTGTATTTCTTACTGTTGGCAATACTTTTTTTTTTACATTACTTTTTTTTTCTTTTTTTTTACATTTATTTGCTTATTTATCATCATTGTCTTATTTATTTATTTATTTATTTTTATCTATTTATTTATTTTATATTTTCTTTTTTTTTTTTTTTTTTTTTTTTTTTTTAATTATATTATTTTAATTTTTTTTAATATTATTTTTAATTTTTTTTTTCTCAAGGCCTGACAAAGTGCATTGGGTTACGCTGCTGGTCAGGCATCTGCTTGGCAGATGTGGTGTAGCGTATATGGATTTGTCCGAACGCAGTGACGCCTCCTTGAGCTGCTGAAACTGAAACTGAAACTGAAACTCATTGTTATTATGATCATTTCAGAAAGACGGAAAACTTCAGTCTTCAGTCACGACCCAGGCAGCACCTCAGCCGTGGGGGTCTGCATCAGAAATAACTGTACAACACATGTCTGCCAACACCATGTGCAGCAGCAACATGGACATGAGAAGAAACGTCTCCGGCCCAGATGACAGGAAGGTTGTGCACAGGAAAAGCAACAAAGCCGGCGATAACGCTGACAAGGAAGGTGAGAAGAGCAAGAGCAGGCACCTTGTGTGTGAAGTGTGCACTAAGGCTTTCAATCATGCTGGTACGTTGAACAGACACAAGATGATTCATACTGGTCGTAAACTGTTTGCGTGTGATGTATGCAGTAAGGCTTTTACTCAGGCTTCTCACTTGAAGACACACAAGTTGATTCATACTGGTCGCAAACCATTTGTGTGTGATGTGTGCAGTAAGGCTTTCAATTACGCTGGTACCTTGAAGACACACAAGTTGATTCATACTGGTCATAAACGGTTTGTGTGTGATGTGTGCAGTAAGGCTTTTACTCAGGCTGGTCACTTGAGGACACACAAGTTGAGTCATACTGGTCATAAACCATTTGCGTGTGACGTGTGCAGTAAGGCTTTTACTCAGGCTGGTCACTTGAGGACACACAAGTTGAGTCATACTGGTCATAAACCATTTGCATGTGATGTGTGCAGTAAGGCTTTTACTGAGGCTCGTCACTTGAAGACACACAAGTTGAGTCATACTGGTCATAAACCATTTGTGTGTGATGTGTGCAGGATGGCTTTTACTGAGGCTGGTCACTTGAAGACACACAAGTTGATTCATACTGGTCATAAACTGTTTGTGTGTGACGTGTGCAGTAAGGCTTTTACTCATGCTTGTAACTTGAAGAGACACAAGTTGATTCATACTGGTCATAAACCATTTGTGTGTGATGTGTGCAGTAAGGCTTTTACTCATGCTTGTAACTTGAAGACACACAGGTTGAGTCATACTGGTCATAAACCATTTGCATGTGATGTGTGCAGTATGGCTTTTACTGAGGCTCGTCACTTGAAGAGACACAAGTTGATTCATACTGGTCATAAACCATTTGTGTGTGATGTGTGCACTAAGGCTTTCAATCATGCTGGTAGTTTGAAGAGACACAAGTTGATTCATACTGGTCATAAACGGTTTGTGTGTGATGTGTGCAGTAAGGCTTTTACTGAGGCTGGTCACTTGAAGACACACAAGTTGATTCATACTGGTCATAAACCATTTGTGTGTGACGTATGCAGTAAGGCTTTTACTCATGCTTGTAACTTGAAGAGACACAGGTTGAGTCATACTGGTCATAAACCATTTGTGTGTGATGTGTGCAGTAAGGCTTTTACTCAGGCTGGTGCCTTGAAGAGACACAAGTTGATTCATACTGGTCATAAACCATTTGTGTGTGATGTGTGCACTAAGGCTTTTACTCATGCTTATACCTTGAAGACACACAAGTTGATTCATACTGGTCATAAACCATTTGTGTGTGATGTGTGCACTAAGGCTTTCAATCATGCTGGTAACTTGAAGACACACAAGCTGATTCATACTGGCCATGAACCATTTGTGTGTGATGTGTGCACTAAGGCTTTCAATCATGCTGGTAACTTGAAGACACACAAGTTGATTCATACTGGTCATAAACCATTTGTGTGTGATGTGTGCACTAAGGCTTTCAATCATGCTGGTAACTTGAAGACACACAAGTTGATTCATACTGTCCATGAACCATTTGTGTGTGATGTGTGCAGTAAGGCTTTCAATCATGCTATTTCCTTGAAGAGACACAAGTTGATTCATTCTGGTCATAAACGGTTTGCGTGTGATGTATGCAGAAAGGCTTTTACTGAGGCTGGTGACTTGAAGACACACAAGTTGATTCATACTGGTCATTAACTGTTTGTGTGTGATGTGTGCAGTAAGGCTTTTACTGAGGCTGGTGACTTGAAGACACACAAGTTGATTCATACCGGTCATAAACCATTTGTGTGTGATATGTGCAGTAAGACTTTCAGTCACGCTGGTACCTTGAAGAGACACAAGTTGATTCATACCGGTCATAGACCGTTTGTGTGTGATGTATGCAGTAAGGCTTTTACTCGGGCTCATTACTTGAAGGCACACAAGTTGATTCACACTGGTCATAAACCATTTGTGTGTGATGTATGCAGTAAGGCTTTTACTCGGGCTCATTACTTGAAGACACACAAGTTGATTCACACTGGTCATACAGCATTTGTGTGTGATGTGTGCAGTAAAGCTTTTACTTGTGCTGGTCACTTGAAGAGACACAGGTTGGCTCATACTGGTCATAAACCATTTGTGTGACGTGTGCAGTAAGACTTTTATTGATGTTGGACAGTTGAATAGACACCAAGTTGATTCGTACTGGTCATAAACTGCTTATGTGTGATGTATGCAGTAAGGCTTTTACTCAGGCTGGTCAAGCAAAAAAAGCATAGGTTGATTCATACTGGTTTTGCTCAGTCCAGTAATCTACAGTAACATCAGCCATCCCACACAGGAGAGAAATCTCATGTGTCCAGACAGGAAAAGGTTTTGCTCTTTCTGGTGATCTAAAGAGGCCCCAGCTGTCCCAGACAGGAGAGAAATCTCACATGTCTCCAGACTGTGGAAAAGGTTTTGCTCAGTCCAGTGATCAGAAGCAGCATCAGGTGACCCACAGTGGAGAGAAACCTCACACTTGTCCACACTGTCCTGCAGCTTTCACACCCCCTCAGGTCATTTGAACAGAAGCATGTGTGCACAAATTGCGCTTGTAAAAGAGTACAACCTGTCCTCAGTTGTTGATAGAACTCCTGCAGAGCTTCATGTTTCTTGTTGATTCTTTTCCCCTAAGTTTCTTGTGTTGAAATGTAGACAAATTAATTTCATGTTATTTTTTTTTCCTGTTTCAAACAACACAAGACATTGCACGTGGAACAAGGATTCCAGCCTGCTTTTGCAGACTGGTTTCTCACCAATTATTGCATTGATACATCAGAAGGCATGTCATCATGCAAGTTTGTATGTCATTGAGAACATCTCGCGCTGTAAAAACCCTTTAATTACACATACTTAACCGTGACCCACTAGTGCAGACTCTGGCAGGGGTCTGACATTCCTGTCCTGTGCAAAGCACTATCCACCTATGCAGGAGAAAACGAAAGTAGCTATGGTCGATAACCTCCTGGAAGTAGGTAACCTCCTTTATCTGCCTCATACTTTTTTTTTTTTCTTTTTTTTTCTGCCCCATCATCTGCCCCGTTTCAGTGGCATTAATCCCACGCCGCTCATTTAGATTCCCCCATACACGGCCACACCCGGGTTCATCCGTTGCAGTTCCAGCGTCGGCAGTCCACAGGGAACCATTGATGTTAGGTTGCCAGGAGGCCACACACCAGAGGAGACCCTGCACTGCTGCTGAGTCACTTCGGTGGTGTTCAGTGGTGCCTGTTCATTATAATTTAAGGCTATGCCCCATTCAAAGAGAACTCAGTATCTACCAAGAGGATAAATGAGTTAGTAACAGCAATGAAAAAAAACCCCTTATTTCTTAAAATTGAATTCAGTGTCAGGTTTTGAAACACAGAATCGACGGGCGCAATAGCTGAGTGGTTAAAGCGTTGGACTGTCAATGTGAGGGTCCCGGGTTCGAATCACGGTGACAGCGCCTGGGCCCGTATGCACGTCAAACCCGATTAGCTTATTCGCGTTTAGGGCTTAAACGCGGTTAGCTATTCGGAGCTTAAACGCGATTAGCCCCTCTCCGGTTTTGGTATGTACGTCGCCCTATTCGCGATTGAATAGCTCTCCGCGTTTACGGGGCAGGACATGGCGCGCTATTTATAGATTCTTTGGAAAACCGCGGTGCAGCAGGCATTGCTTTCGGTTTAGACATACCCTCCCTCGTGGAACTACCGCTGGTACGTGCTTCGTCGGTTTTCGTCAGTCCCAGTTTTTATTGTTTGTATTACTTGCCATGGAGAATTCAAAGCGCACTAGGAAGCCAAATTTCAGTGCTGATGAAATTCTAGTATTTCTGGAAGAGATGCAGGTGGAACGTGCGCTGTTATTCAGCAGTTTGAATCCGAGTGTAACCAACCCTCAGAAGACAGATACATGGAAAAAGATAGCCGAGAAGGTGAAGGCGTGCGGAGTGGCCGTTCGCACGGTGCAGGAATTGAAAGACAAATGGCGTTCCATGAAAGGGGCTGTGTTGAATAAGAAGAGGGATGAACGCAAAACGGGAGGAGGTCCACCCCCACCACCGGTCCCGTACGAAGACATCATTCTCGACATCATAGGAGCGGACTCCAATTTGTTCGAAGGCATCGGAGGTGAGTTGTGGGTTGACTTTGTTCTTTGATTCGTTAATCAGTGATAATTCATGGCGATGTCCTTCTATTCCAACTGCCCCGCCTGCATCGATCAACCATCATTGTTCCATTTAACCTGTTATTGTGTGTGTGTGTGTGTGTGTGTTAATCTTCAGTTTAACGTCTATTCACTGTAAAGTGATATTAGACCCAAAACAAAAAAACGAACAAAAATAATAAATAAATAAACAAAAACAAAAACAAAAAATAATAATAATAATAATAATAAAGTTAGAAAAGTGTGTGTGTGTGTGTGAATCTTCAGTTTAACGTCTATTCACTGTAAAGTGATATTAGACCCAAAACAAAAAAACGAACAAAAATAATAAATAAATAAACAAAAACAAAAAATAATAATAACAATAATAATAATAATAAAGTTAGAAAAGTGTGTGTGTGTGTATGTGTGTGTGTCGAGGGGGTGGGGGGAGGGAGGGGGGGATTGGTCATGTGTGTAAATGAATGTGTATGCATTCGTGTGTGTGTGTGTGTGTGTGTGTGTGCAACTTGTAAAAGAAATATTTACAGTGTCCATACAGAGATGAATGCTTCAGGGTGTAGTTTCTCCAGCGAGGAAATTAAAAAAATGTATGATCTTTTTTATTGCAGGGGAAAGAGACAACTCAGGGTTTGACACCTTTGCAGCAGAAGGCAGCGACGTATCAGCTATACCAGACACTCAGCAATTTACTGGTATGTGAGTTTTCATTATCCATTTGCAGCTTTGCACTCATCATGATATTAAAGTATGATTAATAAATGAGTAAATATCTAAATGGTAATGTCAATGGTTTGGAAGTGGTAAATATTTTGAGTTGTGGAAGCCAGTATATTTTTCAGTTAAATGAATAATCTAATGGTTGTCAGATCTCTCTCTCTCTCTCACACACACACACACACTGAAAAGTGCAATTTATGATCATTACACAAGTTTTATTCTCATTGTATTTTCATTTCATTGCAGATGTGCAGCCAAGCTGTTCATACCATTACCAGCCTACCTCCACGTCAACTTTGAGGCACAGCACATCAACTCCAATTCCCAGTGGCGCATCAACACCAATTTCAGGTAAAGTAGTAATTCACAAATGTTCTAAAAGTTCTCCCGGGTTTGGATCACTATGCCAATGCATTGAAACAGTTTGTCATATATGATAATTAATATAGATTGGACACATTGTTATTGCAGAGGGAGGATCTTTCATGCGTGTTGAGACCGAGGCTGGAGAAACCATTTTGGTCAACTTCGTTGATGGGCCCGTCAACCCAGCCACCCAGCAACCTGCCAGCATACCAGCCACCCAGCAACCTGCCCAGCAACCTGCCAGCATACCAGCCACCCAGCAACCTGCCAGCATACCAGCACCTCAGCCTGTGAGACCAAAGAAGAAAAGAAAGATGGCTGAGAATCCTATTGTTGTGAATGCAGATAGTCAGGATTTAGTTGAAGAATGGCTGCGCAGTCAGATAGATATCAACAAGAAAAAGAAGGCTTTGATTGAATTGAAAAAAAGAAAGATTCTCCTTGAAATTGAGAAGCTTGAGAAGGAAACAGAATAACTGAAAACATCACAATCAATGAACGTAAATGTGAACTTTGATTTTCTTGTTATGACGCATACATTATTTTGTCCACATTTGCCTTGCACTGTCATCAGTTATAGATAAGTTTATTTTTTTCTAGTCATGGTGCATTCTTGGTTGAAATCCTGTCACAGATCTAGTCAGATTCCAATTGATGGTTAAATCATTTCATGCTGTGAAACAGTTCCATTACATAAATCATGATTTTCCAAGGTTAATGCACATATGTACCTCAGAAGTTTTTTTTATATTTTATTTTCATGTCTATTTTGAAAATAAATGGTACTGTTCTCTTCAAGACATGGTGTGTGTGTGTGTGAGAGAGAGAGAGAGAGAGAGAGCACTGCTATCAATCTGAGGTAATTTGACTCACCTGTCAATCTAGAAGAAATTGTTGATAAGGCGTTGTCTTGCTGCTTTCCCACTCGCCACTCTGGCTCGCTCTGTCATCTGTCTGGGGGCGGGACGCTGCTGTTCTGCTTCCGAGTCGGAATTCGTGCTGTCAGATGAGCTTGAGTCGCTGTCACTGTCAAGAGTCCAATGGCACGTCAAGCTTTAGGCGTCGGGCTCGGTTGTGGAGCATAACACATACGACAATCACCTTGCATGCCTTGTGTGGATGCAGGCGAAGTCATCGAAGGCAATGCCATCGGCGCTTCAGCACACCTATGCTTCTCTCCACTGTCACTCGAGCAGACATATGTCTTCTGTTATAGTTCCTCTCTGCACGAGTATCTGGATGAGCAAGCGGGGTGAACAGCCAGTCACGTTGCATGTACCCACTGTCACCAAGAATGATGCCATCAACAGGCTTGGGGTTGTTTTCGAAGGCATGGAACAGTGGACTTTCACGCAAGATTCTTGAATCATGCACACTCCCTGGCCACTTTGCGACACAATTGAGGAATACAAGGTCTGCATCACAGATTACCTGAAACAAAATTGACCCTACAATGCATTTACACTGAATTATAAAAAAAAATCACACACACACACACACATATCATCAGCATATCATCATCATATCATCATTATATCCTCATCATATCATCATCATATCATCATCATAGGTCTGCATCACAGATTACCCCAAAATGCATTTACAATGATTTATTAAAATAAAATAAAAAATCACACACACACACACACACACACACACATCGACACATATGTTTGTTTGATTATTGTTGAACACAGTTTTTCCAAATAAAATAATTAGCATGGATAGATATTTTATATTCGGTCCTTACCTGTACATTGATGGAGTGGTAGCCTTTCCGGTTGACGAACTCATGCTCTTGGTCCTGTGGTCGCTGTATTCGCACCTGATTCCCGTCAATGCACCCCACAACATTGGGAAAACCATAGTTCTGGAAAATGGTTCTCTTTGTCCGGTTTGCTGTGGCTTGGTCTGGAAAAGTGATGTACTGCCTCGAGCGACGGAATAGAGCATTTGTCACACGAGACACCGCACCGCTCACCGTGGACTGGTCAACCCCAACCAACTCGCCACACACGTCTTGAAAGCTTGAAGTCGCCAGGTACCGCAGTGTAACAAGCACCTGCTGCAAGGGTGTCAAGGTAAACCCACGATTCTCCAGCCGTATCTCACCTTCCACCTCGTTTGTCAGCTCCCAAATATGTTGCCGCCTAAACCTGAACTTTCGGAACAGGTCATGGTCATCGTACAGGTCAAACTGGTTCTTTCTGTCACGAAAGATGCGGTTTCTTCACAATTGCCGTCGCTGTCTCACTTGGAAAAACATCAATGCCGCCATATTTATCCGCGTTTAGGCTCGCTATCTGACCCCCGAGGCACCGATAACTTTATCCGCGTTTAGCCCAGTCGGATAGCTTATGCGTTCTGACGTACATACCAAAATCTGCGGCCTATCCACCCGAATAGGCGCTATTCGTGGATAGCCCTCTATCCGGATCGACGTGCATACGGGCCCAGGAGGCCACACACCAGAGGAGACCCTGCACTGCTGCCGAGTCACTTCGGTGGTGTTCCTTGGTGCCTGTTCATTATAATTTAAGGCTACGCCCCATTCAAAGAGAACTCAGTATCTACCAAGAGGATAAATGAGTTAGTAACAGCAATGAAAAAAAAACCCTTATTTCTTAAAATTGAATTCAGTGTCAGGTTTTGAAACACAGAATCGACAGGCGCAATAGCTGAGTGGTTAAAGCGTTGGACTGTCAATCTGAGGGTCCCGGGTTCGAATCACGGTGACGGCGCCTGGTGGGTAAAGGGTGGAGATTTTTACGATCTCCCAGGTCAACATATGTGCAGATCTGCTAGTGCCTGAACCCCCTTCGTGTGTATATGTAAGCAGAAAATCAAATACGCACGTTAAAGATCCTGTAATCCATGTCAGCGTTTGGTGGGTTATGGAAACACGAACATACCCAGCATGCACACCCCCGAAAGCGGAGTATGGCTGCCTACATGGCGGGGTAAAAATGGTCATACACGTAAAAAGCCCACTCGCGTATATATGAGTGAACGTGGGAGTTGAAGCCCACGAACGCAGAAGAAGAAGAAGAAGAAGAATCACAGAATGAAGGTGAAAGGATGTGCACTAACGGGTCACCTTGTGACAACAAAAATAGTGCCATCACATTGCCCGTTGACATAGAGTCTGTGTAGCTGTGGGAACAGACACTGGGCATTACAACAGCCAGCGGATCATGCCTCCTGAAGATGTAAGTGTTCACCTATATGTGTGTGTGTGTGCAGGCTGAGAGAGGGAAAGAGTACCAAATTACGAACGAACGAACGAACAAACAAAATTTTATTTTACGAGGGTAAAGGAGTAAGCACAAAGTACTTGTTTACATCCAGCCCTCTGGGCATAAATAATAATTGGAAAAAAAAAGAGAAGAAAAAGAAAAAAAAGCGAGAGTCAATTCACAACAACAATGTCAAAATTACATAAGCATGTGCAAACATAAACATAGAACTTATGTACAGTACAATATCGAGATAGATGAATAACGAGGACAATAGGGTAGGGGCGTGGTGGAAAGCGGAAGGAAGAATGGACAAGGGGAAAAGTAAAGAAGGTAGGGGAGGCTGACTGAACAGACAGATATAGTGACAGTGAAGACAGACATAGAGAGAGACTGACAGGGGAGGAGAGAGGTGTATATATATATATATATATATTGACAGTCTATACATGTTTGTTTATAATTGATATGCGTCACTGTTACGCAAGAGAGTGGAAGACAGACTAGACTAAAGGGAGCAACAAACATTCACATACGAGTTTGGTCTCATTCTCCCGCACTCTTCCGTAAACAAAATGGACAGAAGGTATTGCCCCTGAGCCTATATAATTTAACAACAACAAAAAAAAAAAAAAAGATTCACAAATTGTTCTGCTTACCAAGCAGTTAGTAGGCCGACATACGCACACACACAAACGCAGGCATCCAATTTTGAGTCTGGGGAATGTCCTCTTCTGTTCTTCAATGTTTTGTGGGTCCGCGAACTAACAGTCAACACACATATCACCTCTTGTGCTACACACACAAATTACATAGTTCTTCGGACGTGTCTTAGTCTTCAAGACACATGTCTCGAGGCTGCACCAGCCTCACTAGACCACAGCCATGTCTGTCCCGCTCCAGTCTCCCCAGACTGGGCCGCTACCACGTCTCCTCGAACAGTGGGTTGATCCGTCTCCCCGGACTGGGCCGCTACCACGTCTCCTCGGACAGTGGGTTGGTCCGTCTCCCCGGACTGGGCCACTACCACGTCTCCTCGGACAGTGGGTTGATCCGTCTCCCCGGACTGGGCCGCTACCACGTCTCCTCGGACAGTGGGTTGATCCGTCTCCCCGGACTGGGCCGCTACCACGTCTCCTCGGACAGTGGGTTGGTCCGTCTCCTCGGACTGAATATCATTCTGCACAGTTTGAGCATGAGAGAAACAGTAACGCAGCAACTGTCACACACAGCTGGACTGCAGGTTTATGAAGAAACGTTGATCCAAATCTGAGATCTAAAAATCACACTGCACCAAAATTATGTGGCAGTGCCAAACAGCACGGTTTCAGGATGTCGGCCGGCAGTGAGCCAAACTTTTACTGAGACTGCGAAACAAGTATGTCTAGTTTGGATTCACAAGGCAACATTTCTCAAAAGCAAACAGATCTAAATCTAACACTAAACACCAGTAATACCAACAGTGTGAAAAATTACTTAGCAGTCCAAAACAACGTTAGCTTCAAAATATCCAGCTGTCAAGTTGTCACACAAAGGATGTATCACTTTCTTAGAAAGGATGCCACAAGTTGTACAGTACTGTTACCAAATTCTAAAGAATAACAATGACTAAAATCTCCAAAATTAAATCTTTTACAACCGCTCAAAAACACCGTCCATCTAGGTCAAGGCCCATCACTCTCCTCCTCCCAAGCCTCTGTGACAGACAGTGTGTTGCTGGCCAGTTAAACCCAGGCAGAGAAAAATATACTCACTGACCAGTATAAAAAAAATGCTCACTGACCAGTACAAAAAAACACGTGCAAACAGACAGAAGCACTTGAACTCCCCTGAACGAGGAAATCAGATTGTGGCACTCCGTAACAGTCACATAATCACATGTTTTTCAATAAATGTGCACGATATGTTTTTAAAGTTAGGGATGCTTTTTACAGTAAATTAGGGATGTGGAAAGGAATGGAAGTTCTTAACCTCATGTACCCCCCCCCTCCCCTCCCCCCCCCCCCCCCCCCCCCCCACACACACATTAAATTGAACACACACACATGGCCTACACTGCTGACAAAAAGTACCAATAGTGCTAACTCTGTTGAGCTGGTGCACTCTCCCGCAAGTCTAAAGTTGGAAACAGACTTTTTGTCTGATCCACTAAACCACGCCATCGCCATATCTCGCGCATGCTCTCCGTAAAATGTCACAAAACTACTGCTATCTTTAATAAATAGAGGTCAAAGAAAAGTGATTTGTCAAATTGAATCTAAAACTTACCTCGAACATGACGCTCGTTGGGCTCCGGTAGAAGTTAGACAAATCGTATGCGGGCATGAACTCGCCATCTTGTGAACTGAAGTGCGCGTTTCACTTTTTTTCTCCCAGCGTTCTCCGATGCTAAATTTCCACAACTGGGGACTTATGTCAGAGCTTAAGACATCAACATTTCCTCTTATCTCGTTTTAGATTATTAGTACATGCTTTATAATGACAAATAGAATAAGTTTAATCATTGTAAGGTTCTGTTGCATGAAGTTTTACCCCAAGAAAAGAATTTTCCATACTGTCTGATGTAGTATGGCTGCTTACATGGCAGGTAAATTAACAAAATGGTCATACACGTAAATGTCAATAAAGGTCAGCAGTGACTGTTGGACATCATTGGAAGAGGAAAATGAAGTGACTGGTCAGGTAACCATATCTGTTATTATTTTATGTTTCGACATAAGATGGGAAATAGGCTCATGTGCGGTTGTAACAGCACAAGTCGGACTGTGAAGTAGAACTGGAAGGATAACAACAAGATGTGAACTTTTTAAACAGTTCCTTAGATGTGGTAAAGAAAATAACAGGTTTCATTCGGTCAACGGTTCACACAATACTTGCCTAAAAAAAAAAATTTTTTTTTTTTTTAAAGAAACTGAAGCTCATTAAAGAAAAAAAATACTGGATTTTTTTTAAAAAAATTTTTATATTTTTTTTTTATTTTAGGAATCTTTACTGATTGTAATGGACCTAATTTATATTTTTGTTTGATAGATGATTTAACTAGAAATGAATTGTCCAGAGCCCTGTTTACTGAGTGTGTTGGACCACATTTGTATTTTGTTTAATGACTGATTTAACTAAAATGCATGTCCAGAGCCGTCTTCAATGTGTGTATTAGACCTAATTCATATTTCGTTTAATAATCTATAAATGGTTTAACTAAAAAATACATGTTCACAGCCCTCAGTACTGAGTATATTAGACCTGATTTATATTTTGTTTAATAAATGACTTAGCTAAAATACATGTCATAGCAAGAGTACCATTTTTACCCCTCGTTCCAGAACTAACCTTTTCATGTCCTCTCTCACTTATTCTGGTGGTAAACTGTGGAATGAAATCCCCGAGTATCTTAGAAATAGATCTACTGTAGCATCTTTCAAAAAATCGTATCAAAAATATCTGATGCAACAAATGTAATTAGTACCAGCAAAATCAAAGCATATGATGAGATCCTAGTAAGCCAACATACATTGATTTAATTGTTCTCACAACAGTGTGTAAGCAAGGAAAATCGGCGAGTGTAAGTATGCGTGTGTATCTCTGTGTAATTGTGTGTTCGAGATTATGTGTATGATGCCTGTGTGTGCACACACGTGTGTGTTTGAAGATTTTCATGTGGCAATATTTTGTATGATTTTCATGTTTCCGTAATTGGAGTCTTTGATTCATCCATTTATGTAACTATTATTATCTATTTGGTTTGTTCTATGTCATTTATTATTCATACTTATTTCATTTATTACAATGTGTGTGTATGCGTGTGTGAGGGCATGGTGTAAAGAAGCTTCCAGCTTATCCATTTTACCCTCAATAAAACATTTGTCATTTGTCATTTGTCCAGAGCCTTGTGACTGGGTGTATTAGATCTAATTTCTGTTTCGTTTGATAAATGATTTCATGAAAAATACATGTCCAGAGCATTCATTACTGAGTATATTGGCAAAATTGATATTTTGTTTAATGATTGCTTCAACTAGAATACATACCCTCAGTACTGGGTGTATCAGACCTGATTTCTATTTCATTTGGTGACTGATTTCATGGAGCGATGTTGCATCTGATTTCTTCATCTGTGTCGTGTCAGTGAGTGATTTCATTGATTTTTTATTTTATTTTATTTTATTTTATTTTTAATAAGAAAGAAAAAGTACATATGCAGAGTCTGCTTCAGTTAGTCTACTTGGCCCATATTCTGCTTCATTTCAGTGACTTTGTTTGTTAAAGATGAAGTGAATAACAATGTACTGCACATATTCATTCCATCTTTCAGAACTTTGTATCGATAAACATTGTGACGATTTCATGTGTTTCATTGTTGTATAATTTTTATTGTTGATACAGTTGTGTCCTCGGTGTTTTTCAACGCCATAACAAAATTCGCCAGATACACATAATTGAGAAATCTCTCTCTCTCTCTCTCAGTCTCTCCATTTCAATCCCTCTTTTTTCTGTCTGTGTCTGTCTGTGTCAAGAAGCGATGTTTTAGAAAGTTTTGATTTTGGTGTGTGGCCTTTGCTTTTTTCCTGTGTCAGCACAGTGACCAAGTTGTGAGCTGCATGTGATTTTGTGTGAGTTTGGTTAAAAAAAAATTTTTATATTTAAATTGACGTCGTTTTGTATTTGAAACGCTAGAGCACAGTGTGTTGAGATTGTCCGTTGATGAAAGTTGCTGTCTCCACCTGTTACGGTCGAGATTTCCCAGCTGATTCGGTCAGCTGCTTCTTCTTTGTACACTTTTTCCTCTGAGTGTGGTTTCAGCCCCACTGGCTAGACGGGCGCAATAGCCGAGTGGTTAAAGCGTTGGACTGTCAATCTGAGGGTCCCGGGTTCGAATCACGGTGACGGCGCCTGGTGGGTAAAGGGTGGAGATTTTTACGAAAAAAAATGAATATCCTTGTTCAGTTTTGGCTTTAGTCTCTGAAGGGGAGGAGGGAGGGTAATGTAATGTACCGTAGTGATGTGTAGTGTGGCATGATGCAGTCTAGTGCAGTGCAGTGCAGTGAAGTGTGGTGCTGTCTAGTGAAGTGCAGTCAAATGAGAAGTGTTGTTCAGTGTAGTGAAGTGTGGTGTAGAGCACTGCAGTGTAGAGTAGTACAGTGAAGTGCAGTGTAGTACAGTGCAGTGCAGTGTAGTGTGGTGTAGAGCACTGGAGTGCAGTGTAATACAGTGCATTGTAGTATAGTGCAGTGTGGTACAGAACATAGTGTAGTGTAGTACAGTGAAACGCAGTGTAATACAGTGTACTGTAGCATAGTACAGAGGATTGGAGTGTAGTGTGGTACAGTGCAGTGTTGTACAGTTAAGTGCCGTGCAGTATGGCATGGTGTCACTGACAAATTTATTCAACACAATGAAATTCATCACACAAAAGATGGATAGCGTAGTGAAGAGTAGAAAAACTAACTGGCACATTAATTCCACACAACTCATTTCATCTCCACACAACGCATTTCATCTCCACACCACGTACCACACAACGCATTTCATCTCCACACCACGCAACGCATTTCATCTCCACACAACGCATTTCATCGCACAAAACACGAGACACCTCTCAAAAAAGAGCGGCTAACAGCACAACTGACTAAACTCCAACAACAGATGTTTAATTTCCTTTTGACAATTTATTCAGGCCGTAATACAATCAGCTACCATTCAATGTTAAGTGCATAACTGTCGATACATTCTCAGTACTTCTTCACCACATACACGTGTATGAATTTCAATGGAGAGTGAGAAAAAGAAGGAGAAAAGATACAAAGGAAGAAAGGCAGAGAAAAAGACAGTGAAGCGTTGGCCCTGTGGTAATGCACCTGACTAGGAAGCGACAGTCCCACCAGTTCCAGTCCTGTACACGTACCAGGATTTTCTGTTTTTAGCGCCCCTTCCACCAGACAGACCCTCAGTGGTGGTCTGAGTGCCAGTCTTTCAGATAAACCAAGTCTCCGTGTGCAGTCAGCGCACATAAACAAACCCACGGCAACAAAATGGTTGTCCCTGGAAACAAGCTGTAGAATGTAGAAAGGTCCCCTTTGATAGTGAAACAAACACACCTCCAGAAAGGGGGTGGGGGGGGGGAAGGTGGCACTGCACTGTGTGGCTTTTGGCTCTCTCTGGGAACAGCAGACAAAGGGAGAAACTGGTGATGAGAAAAATGTGATACACTTCAGAACAATGTATATAGTCATGGTTTGCGAAGTTTACACAGTCACAAGCACACAAACACACACACAGTGACGGAAAGAGGAGATCAGAGACGCAGGCAGGCGTCCACACACACACTCTCTTGTCAGAGCTGATGACAATGACGACCTTTCTGGTGAATGTTGGGGGTGGGGAAAAAAACAAAACAAAAAAAAAAAAACGGAAGAAAAGAAACACGATACCTGAGATCATCTCTCTCCCTCTCTTTCTGCTCTCTCTCTCCCCCCTCCCCTCCCCACAAATAATCAAATCTAACATGTTTAATAACTGCCCAACAGTTGATCAAGACTCTTTAAAAACGATGGAGGAATGAATAAACTGCATGACACAAGACACACAACTCTTATTTTAACAGTCAACAATCATGCTATAATGACTATTCCCAATGAATCAGCTGCATGACACAAGACACACAACTCTTATTTTAACAGTGAACAATCATGCTATATTGATGACTATTCCCAATGAATCAACCACATGACACAAGACACACAACTCTAATTTTGACAGTCAATAATCATGGTATAATGATGACTATTCCCAATTAATCAGCTGCATGACACAAGACACACGACTCTTATTTCAACAGTCAACAATCATGCTATATTGATGACTATTCCCAATGAATCAACCGCATGACACAAGATACACAACTCTTATTTTAACAGTCAACAATCATGCTATATTGATGACTATTCCCAATGAATCAACCGCATGACACAAGATACACAACTCTTATTTTAACAGTCAACAATCATGCTATATTGATGACTATTCCCAATGAATCAACCGCATGACACAAAATACACAACTCTTATTTCAACAGTCAATAATCATGCTATATTGAGGATAATTCCCAATGAATCAACCACATGACACATAACTCTTATTTTAACAGTCAACAATCATGCTATAATGATGACAATTCCCAATGAATCAACCGCATGACACATAACTCTTATTTTAACAGTCAACAATCATGCTATAATGATGACTATTCCCAATGAATCAACCGCATGACACACAACTCTTATTTTAACAGTCAACAATCATGCTATGTTGATGACTATTCCCAGTGAATCAACCACATGACACACAACTCTTATTTTAACGGTCAACAATCATGCTACAATGATGACAATTCGCAATGAATCAACTGCATGACTCAAAACACAGCACTCTACACCTACATATCATAATAATATAATAACAATAATATTATTGTACTTAGATGCAGAGCTTGTGGAGAGGGAGGGGACTGAGTGAGTAAAGGAAACACAGAGAGAGAGAGGGAGGGTGTGTGTGTATGTATGTATACCATGCTTCTCTTTCAGGCAATATGATTTTGTGTGAAACCATCATGCATGTGTATTATATGTTGCATGGTCTTGTAAGTGCTTGAACTAGTTCAGAGAACCCCTGGGGTTTGTCTTTAAGTGGGGAGGGCAGATTTCAGGTTGGGGACAGGCAGACATTTCCAATCTCTTGCAAAGGGGACAGAATAAATAAAACAAGTGGGCGGTTCCAAACACACGGGAACAATACCTCTGAACAAACATTTCCTTTTTTCTACTTAAAACAAAAAACAACAACAACAAAATTTTTTTTATAATCTCATAGATTTGTGGAGATGACATTTTGAACCCTTCATGATCATTGGGACGATAAGTTACAGCTGAAAACCTACACAAAATTGTGTAGAAACATTTTAGAATGACAATAAACAATGTAGAAAACCATTGTATTTGCCTCTTGCCAAAGGCTGAGAACAGGTTTTCCTTTTCTTGGGGTGGGGGGTGGGTAGGGATTTTCCTCCCACCCTCCCCCCCACACGCGCCACCCTTTTTCTTTTGTGCGTTGGCTTTCAATAATCTCAACAAGATTTAAATAATCTCAAGTGAAACAGACCAAGCAGAAAATTACAAGAGACTGAGGTGCTCCTTCTTGACGTGTTGGATCCATGTGTAAGAAAAAGACGGCTTGGGGGTAAAGGGCGGGAAGGGAGCGAGGGGGTAGGGTGTGTTCAATAAAATAAAAAAAAATACTGACCTACAAAACCGGAAGTACAAAAACTGACCTACAAAACCAGCTCACAAACGCTGACCTACAAACACTGAACTTCAAAAAGTGACCTACAAACACTGACCTACAATACCCGACCTACAAACACTGACCTACAAACAACATCGTGCTATAAACGCACACCCCTGGGCACACACTGCAGCTCCGCCCTGTCAGTGCAGCTGTCACCAGTCTCTTCCTTTCCTCCCCAGGCTACGCGCTGGTAGCTACAGCCACTGACTTGCTCCCGCTTCCACTTTTCTCAGCTGCTTCCTGGAGGGGCTACAGGGATGGTAGCCTTCAACCCTCCTAGCAGCCAACCCTCCACTGCTACACCCAGGAGAAACACTCTACAGTGACCACAGAAACAATCTGCAACGGCCACAAAAAACACTATATTGGCTACAGAAACACTCTGTGATGGTCACAAAAACACTATGATGGCCACAGAAACACTCTATGATGGCCACAAAAACACTCAATGATGGCCACAAAAACACTCAATAATGGCCACAAAAACACTTAATGTTGGCCACAGAAACGCGCTATAATGGCCACAGAAACACTCTATGATGGCCACACAGAAACACTCCACGATGGCCACATAAACACTCTATGATGGCCACACAGAAACACTCTATGATGGCCACAGAAACACACTATGATGGCCACAGAAACACTCTATGATGGCCATGGCCACAGAAACACTCTATGAAGGCCACAGAAACACTATGATGGCCATGGCCACAGAAACACTCTATGAAGGCCACAGAAACACTCCATGATGGCCACAGAAAAACTCTCTATAATGGCCACAGAAACACTATGATGGCCACAGAAACACTCCACGATGGCCACAGAAACACTCAATGATGGCCACAGAAACACTCTATGAAGGCCACAGAAACACTCTATGATGGCCATGGCCACAGAAACACCCCATGATGGCCACAGAAACACTCCACGATAGCCACAGAAACACTCAATGATGGCCACAGAAACACTCTATGAAGGCCACAGAAACACTCTATGATGGCCATGGCCACAGAAACACTCCATGATGGCCACAGAAAACACTCCATGATGGCCACAGAAACACTCTACGAAGGCCACAGAAAAACTCTCTATGATGGCCACAGAAACACTCTACCATGGCCACAGAAAAACTCTCTATGATGGCCACAGAAACGCACTATAATGGCCACACAGAAACACTCTATGATGGCCACAGAAAAAGTGCTAAGGCTGAAGCGTTCTCCGAAAAAAAAAACCAACCAGCACTCAGTCTACCAAAGAGCTGCTCGTTGTGCACCTAACACATACATGTCCCTTCTTTATGTTGTTTAATATATATATATCATCTGCATTTCAAAGCAGTTGTTTGTTCTACACAAACAAGTCACAAAACGTACTGGAACTGGCACAGTCGGGTATCACATTAATCTTGGCTTTTTCTCCAGAAGCACAACCAATGAACGTGCATAACATGGCGTGTGTGACGTCCAGCCTTCAGTCGGTTCCCCCCCCCCCCAAGTCTGGAGCCACGGATCTCAAAAACGTAGTCATGCTGAACGCTTGACATAACCAACTATGCTGGGCAATGAACAATCCATCATTCTACATAGTCAATCATGCTGAGTAATTAACAATCAATCATTCCATAATCAATCATGCTGAGCAATTGAACAATCAATCATTCCATAACCAATCATGCTGAGCAACTGAATCAATCAATCATTCCATAATCACCCATGGGGTACAAACGTTTTAGTTCAATAATCACAGCGCTAACACACACACACACACACAAATACACACACATCATTCGTCACCACATAAACATGCTTGTGAACAAGCTACAGTCAGTCTCACTGCTCACAAACCAAAAATTATTTATTTAAAAAAAATATTAAAAAATCCTATCATAATATCCATTCACCATCAAACCCAACTAAGCCAAAGAAAAGCAGCCTGGGTTAAAACTGCACACTATATTCCCCTGGTCAGCGTTTGATTCTGTTCTATCCAGCGTGGCGCTGCTTGTTTCTTGATGGGACTCCAAGTTTCAGGTCAAAGGGGAAAGGTCTCTTAGCCTTTACCGCCATCGGGGACAGTGAACTTGTATTCACAGGTCAAAAGGTGAAAGGTGCCTTAGCCTTTACAGCCATACGGGAAAGTGTATATGTATTCACAGGTCAAAGGTTAAAGGTCCCTAAGGCTTTATGGACATAGGGGACAGTGAACTTGTATTCACAGGTCAAAGGTTAAAGGTCCCTTAGCCTGTACGGCCAAAAGGGAAAGTGTATATGTATTCACAGGTCAAAGGTTAAAGGACCCTAAGGCTTTATGGCCATCGGGGACAGTGAACCTGTATTCGCAGGTCAAAGGTTAAAAGGTCCCTTAGCCTGTACGGCCATCGGGGACAGTGAACTTGTATTCACAGGTCAAAGGTTAAAGGTCCCTTAGCCTGTACGGCCATCGGGGACAGTGAACTTGTATTCACAGGTCAAAGGTTAAAGGTCCCTTAGCCTTTACAGCCATAGGGGAAACTGAAGCAGGACAGAGCTGACATGACACACGACAGCACCACTGTCAGTCCTTAAACTGAAGCAGGACAGAGCTGACATGACACACGACAGCACCACTGTCAGTCCTTAAACTGAAGCAGGACAGAGCTGACATGACACATGACAGCACCACTGTCAGTCCTTAAACTGAAGCAGGACAGAGCTGACATCACACATGACAGCACCACTGTCAGTCCTTAAACTGAAGCAGGACAGAGCTGACATGACATGTGACAACTTCACTCCACTGCAGACACAGGTATACATGTGTCCTGTCATCCCATGACAAAAGCACCTGCCGTGCATGTGTAGTATACTTGTGCTGACTCACACAACTGCAGGTGGTGAATCTCCTGGTCCCAATCATTGAACACGTTGTTTTTTATGATGATCGTCAATCAACTGCCACCCAAATGGGAGACGTGTTCATGGTTGTCCTATCATATGGCGAACTCCAACATGGCAAGCGCTCCCATGGAGGCCAAAAGAAGTGCTTCAAAGACACTCTGAAAGCTTCTCTGAAGGCCTTCAACATCAGCCACGACACATGGGAGCTGAATGCAATGGACAGACCAAAGTGGCGTTCAGATGTCCACAAAGGCGCCAAATCCTGTGAGGCCAACAGAATCGCTGCAGCAGAGCAACGCAGACAGGCCAGGAAAAGCAGTGTCAGCAAGTCCCCGACAGCCGCCACCATCCCCTGTCCACACTGCGACAGAACCTTCCGGGCGCGGACTGGCCTGACCAGTCATCTGCGCACCCACAGAGCCCAACCCACCCACCCCCAGGGATGACTAGATGGTCCTCGTCGATCCCGATGGACGAACCCCACACATCATTTGAAGTCCACAGTGATGATATTTTATCACCCACGGGAAGTTCCTTGATATGTCCAGGATATGTATGACTATACTGTTTCTCAGTGAAGGGACTCATATACTTTTTTTTTTTTTTTAATCATATTAAACAAAATACCACTGATCATAATTTTTACCTTGCAGGACAGGAGTGCATAGGGTTTTTTTTCTTTCTTTCTTCTTCAGCTAATGTTACAAATAATTTTCTTTAGCTTCCCATTCATTTTCACTGGTAAGTTGTCTTCAAACCGATCCCCATCACAAATGTGATCAAATGATAATGTATCTTACACATGATGGGTGCATTTCGTCGGTTTTCTTTTCTTTTTCTCCACATGACCCCCCCCCCTCCTTGCCCCCTCCCCAACCAAACACAAAACAAACAAAAAACCCACCATCTCGTGTACACTTTCTAACTTTGCAGTATATATATTCATTTGTGATAATTTTCTTCCCTTATGTTTTACTCTGCATTTAATTAAGGCCCATGTAAAAAAAAAAAAAAGGGGGCGGGGGGATTAATTGGAAAGAAAAGAACCCTAATAATTACAAAAACAGGAGAAGGGAAAAAAAATGACACTTTTTTTTTTTTTAATCTATGATTTTCATTTCTTGAATGCCAAGTTCAACACATTCCACAATTTGCTTCCACTGTACATGACTGCTGTACGGATGGCATCCTTTGTTGTTTCAGGATCCTGAAGGCTTGTTCCTGTTCTTGTTGCTTACAGTCCAGCCGACCGCACACATCCATATCAGGACTGTCAAACCATACAAACGCTCAACCGCATCAACACAAAACTGTCACATCCACAGAAATAAAACACCAAGGCAAACCCGCATAACACAGTTCATGACACAGTATCCCATCCATTTAGCTCCTTTGGACAAACAAGACTAGGCCATGCTGAGGACACCAGCCATTCCGCTTGATTTATCATCCCCAGATTACAAAAAATTGTAAAAAAGGAAGAAAAAAAACCCCAACAATATTTCAAAGCCAACAAAAAAATACATAAAAAAAAGGCTATATAGGCAAATAATACTGCAGAATGGGCAGCTAGTGCCCATCCCAGTGTTTACATCTCACTACCTAATCGCCAAAGCAAAACAGCACGGATACTACATCATAGACTCCAGAAAAGACAAAAAAAAACGTGCCAAGGCTTGCTTGAAAAAAAAGAAAGAGGAATGGACTGGGACGGTGGAAAAAGGAGACAACAGTGAAGAAGAACGAAAAAAAAAAAAAAAAAAAGGCAGAAACAAAGAGAGTGATAGAAAAGAGGAAATTTCCAGCACAGAATTTCCAGAAGGCGGGGACGCTATTTATACTGAATGACACCCCCCCCCCCATCCCCACGGGGGAAATCTTGAGGGCTGAAGATTATGTTAGAAAGCTGTGTGTATCAACAGTCCTCAAGTCATCAACACTGCGTGCATCAAGAGTCCCTCGGTTAGAAAATTGTGCGTACCAAGCAATCCTTACAATGTGTATGCCTGGGTGGTGCGCTGTTCTGTGAGTGTTCAAGTGCCTGCATTAGCTCCTGTTGATGTCCTACCATGTGTTGCTATATTCTCCTTCACTATTCCATACCCAGTAACAATAATAATAATAATGGATACTTGTTGAGTAACAGACATAAAACACACACACATGCGTGCGCGCAATAACAAAAATTTGACGCACTTATCCAAGTAACTCTTGGATAATCATCAGCTCTGATTGTCTATCAATATTGTTACACACACACTCTGTAATGTGTGTGTGTGTGTGTGTGTGTGTGTGTGTGTGTGTGTGTGAAAGGTGAGGGTAGGGGGAGCTGATATGTATGTATGTATGTATCTCTGAATGTATGCTTGCGTGTATGTATGCATTGTGTTTTCATGTCTGTGCAGTGTGCTGGGCACATTTGTGTGTGTGTGTGTGTGTGTCTGTGTGTGTGTGTATAACATTGACATAATGTGGTATGTATAACATTACATGTTTTGTAAAAGCACCAAGAGCAGTTTCCAGGACAGAGCTCTACATAAGTATCCGTTATTATTATCATTATAGTTATTATTATCAATATCATTATTATCATCATTATCATTATTACTGCTATAATCACTACTACTATTACTATGATTATCATCATCATCATCATTGCTAATCCCTCTTTATTCGAGGGTAACTATAACAAAAGCAAGACAAAAAACGAATATTTATGAGAAATAAAAATAAAAATAAAAAAAGAAGAAAAGTTTAAATCTTAAAACCTACAGAATGTTCGACGTCCTTTTTATCTTCAACGCCGCTAACTCTAACAGCACTCTCTCTCTCTCTATCCCCCCCCCAACCCCCACCCCAACCCCCCTCTCTCTCTCTCTACATGTGTATATCATGTATATGTAGTAATTATCTGGATTAAGCACATTACACAGGCATATTGCATACAAGAACTATACAAGAATTACGACTAGGAGGTCAACAGGAATCATCATCTGGCCTGACGATGAAGATGTGCGTACACGAGGACAGCAAAGCTGGTCCACAGGAACAGCCCCCCGGCCAGCGTGCGTCTGTAGCTGTTGCCCTGGGGTACTGGGTTCAAACACACACAGCACACACAGAGTTTCAGTTTCAGTTTCGGTAGCTCAAGGAGGCGTCCCTGCGTTCGGACAAATCCATATACGCTACACCACATCTGCCAAGCAGATGCCTGACCAGCAGCGTAACCCAACGTGCTTAGTCAGGCCTTGAGAGAAAAAAAAGAAAAGAAAAAAAAAGGTGAATAAATAATAGAGAAGCTTACACAAATAAATAAATAAATAATAATTATAATGTAAAAAAAAAAAAAGACACACCTTTATATCTGTCTTGTTTACTGGGAGAGTTTATTACACACAACACACACCTTTATAGCTGTCTACTAGGAGAAGTTTATTACACACAACACACACCTTTATAGCTGTCATGTTTACCAGGAGAAGTTTATTACACACAACACACACCTTTATAGCTGTCATGTTTACTAGGAGAAGTTTATTACACACAACACACACCTTTATAGCTGTCATGTTTACTGGGAGAAGTTTATTACACACAACACACTGAAACACGCCTTTATAGCTGTCGTGTTTACTAGAAGTTTATTACACACAACAGACAGAAACACACCTTTATATCTGTCGTGTTTACTAGAAGTTTATTACACACAACACACTGAAACACACTCTTATATCTGTCATGTTTACTGTGAGAAGTATACTACACACAACACACAGAAACACACCTTAAAATCTGTCATGTTTACTAGGAGAAGTATATTACACACAACACACAGAAACACACCTTAAAATCTGTCATGTTTACTAGGAGAAGTTTATTACACACAACACACAGAAACACACCTTAAAATCTGTCATGTTTACTAGGAGAAGTTTATTACACACAACACACAGAAACACACCTTATAATCTGTCATGTTTACTAGGAGAAGTTTATTACACACGACACACAGAAACACACCCTTATATCTGTCATGTTTACTAGAAGTTTATTACACACGACACACAGAAACACACCCTTATATCTGTCATGTTTACTAGGAGAAGTTTATTACACACAACACACAGAAACACACCTTTATATCTGTCATGTTTACTAGAAGTTTATAACACACAGAAACACACCTTTATATATCTGTCATGCTTACTAACCGATAATGCTCAAATGTATTCATAAATAATTTAACAAAATGTCTTCAATCACCGATGTGTGTGACGGGACATTAAACAAAATTCCTCCACACATGTGCAAACGCAAACTTAAACCACAACCATGCGTGCTCGCACAGACACACAGATAAGTTTCAGTTTCAGTTTCAGTAGCTCAAGGAGGCGTCACTGCGTTCAGACAAATCCATATATGCTACACCACATCTGCCAAGCAGACGCCTGACCAGCAGCGTAACCCAACGCGCTTAGTCAGGCCTCGAGAAAAAAAAAGAAAAAAAGGGTGTGAATAAATAATAGATAAATACATGAAAAAAATAACTACTACCACTACTAATAATATGTATAAGGTGCAAAAACGTGATGAAGTCAACTATAAGCGTACATAAATAAATAAATAATAATTATAATATAAAAAAGTAGTGATCAAAATAATAATAATAATAAAAAAAATAAATAAAAAAGACAACAATGATGATAAATAAGCAAATAAATGTAAAACATGGAGACACACATTCACACATACACCCACATATGCATAACAGATATGTACCAAACATGCAGTTTCACAGATATGAAGGCACAGATAAACAAGAGAACAAATGCGTGGATAAGGTGACAACTCTGACAGAAACCATCCTTCGATGCATGAAACACTGCTGAATTATGTGAATAACTGATTCCCTCACACACACACACACAAACATGCATAAATGTGGAGTAATGGCCAAGAGGTAACGCGTCCGCCTAGGAAGCGAGGGAATCAGTGCGCTGGTTCGAATCACGGCTCAGCCGCCGATATTTTCTCCCCCTGCACTACACCTTGAGTGGTGGTCTTGATACTAGTCATTCGGATGAGACAATAAACCGAGGTCCCGTACGCAGCATGCACTTAGCGCACGTAAAAGAACCCACGGCAACAAAAGGGTTGTTCCTGACAAAATTCTGTAGAAAAATCCACTTCGATAGGAAAAACAAATAAAACTGCACGCAGGAAAAAATACAACAACAACAAAAAAAAAAGGTGGCGCTGTAGTGTAGCAACGCACTCTCCCTGGGGAGAGCAGCCCGAATTTCACACAGAGAAATCTGTTGTAACAGAAAAGAGAAATACAAAATCAATCATGCAGCAAGCAAAAACACCATGAATAAATCACCAATTCAACACTTCATGCACATAACAACAACCCAAAAAACAGAGTTAAAAAAACCCAGGCTAGGACAAAAGCAAAAAGAAACGTACAACAAAACCAAGCAGACCGGTTAACCCCTTCACATGCACAACCTGCCCAAAGCATTAACCCCTTACCTGCTGCTGACCAGGTGCCAGTTGCATTGCTTGCTTCTAACTTTTTGACACAGTTTACACGTGACTAAATGCCTACGTTGACCAAACTACGCCACTGGTCAGTTCCATACTAAACACAGTTAGCGGCAGGTTACAACCATAAAAGGCTCTTCCGTCTGAGCAATGCAACTGGCTCCAGTACTCTCAAGTGTTGGCCCAGTGATAACGTACTGCCTTGGAAGTGAGCGAGAGAATTTGGAGGCACACAACAATCGAATCCTGCGCTTACCAGTATTCCCCCCCCCCCCCCCCCACCCCCACCCCTTCCACTCAACCTTGAGTGGTGGTCTGGATGATAGTCATTCAGATGCAAGGATAAATCGAGGTCCTGTGTGCAGCATGCACTTAGCACACAGGAAAGAACCCATGGCAACAAAAGGGTTGTCTCTTGGAAAAATTCTGCAGAAAAATGCATTTTGATAGGAAAACAAATGTACTTGCAGACAAAAAAAAAAAAAAAAAAAAAAAAAAAGGGGGGGGGGGGGGCAGGGGGGAGGGAGTGGGGATGCAACACAGCTCAGAGGAGACAGGTTCTCTCTGCTGGAGGGCAGCCCGAATTTCACACAGATAAGTCTTTTGTGACAAAAAAATAATACAATAATACAATAATACAATATGATAATACAATATAATATGGGGGAGGGCAGCCCTAATTTCACACAGATAAGTCTGTTGTGACAAAAAAATAATACAATAATACAATACAATACTATACAATATGGGGGAGGGCAGCCCTAATTTCACACAGATAAGTCTGTTGTGACAAAAAAATAATACAATAATACAATAATACAATATGATAATACAATATAATATGGGGGAGGGCAGCCCTAATTTCACACAGATAAGTCTGTTGTGACAAAAAAATAATACAATAATACAATACAATACTATACAATACGGGGGAGGGCAGCCCAAACTTCACACAGATAAGTCTGTTGTGACAAAAAAATAATACAATACAATACAATAATACAATACGATAATACAATATAATATGGGGGAGGGCAGCCCTAATTTCACACAGATAAGTCTGTTGTGACAAAAAAATAATACAATAATACAATACAATACAATACTATACAATACGGGGGAGGGCAGCCCGAACTTCACACAGATAAGTCTGTTGTGACAAAAAAATAATACAATAATACAATACAATACAATACTATACAATACGGGGGAGGGCAGCCCAAACTTCACACAGATAAGTCTGTTGTGACAAAAACATAATACAATACAATACAATAATACAATACGATAATACAATATAATATGGGGGAGGGCAGCCCGAATTTCACACAGATAAGTCTGTTGTGACAAAAAAATAATACAATAATACAATACAATACTATACAATACGGGGGAGGGCAGCCCGAACTTCACACAGATAAGTCTGTTGTGACAAAAAAATAATACAATAATACAATACAATACAATACTATACAATACGATAATACAATATAATATGGGGGAGGGCAGCCCGAATTTCACACCGATAAGTCTGTTGTGACAAAAAAATAACACAATAATACAATACAATACTATACAATACGGGGGAGGGCAGCCCGAACTTCACACAGATAAGTCTGTTGTGACAAAAAAATAATACAATACAATACAATACTATACAATACGGGGGAGGGCAGCCCAAACTTCACACCGATAAGTCTGTTGTGACAAAAAAATAATACAATAATGCAATGCAATGCAATGCAATACAATACAAAAAGGGGTAGGGCAGCCCTAATCTCACACAGATAAGTCGGTTGTGACAACAACAACAAAAATAATGCAATACAATACAATACGGGGGACGGCAGCCCGAATCTCACACAGATAAGTCTGTTGTGACAAAAAAATAATACAATAATGCAATACAATACAATACTATACAATACGGGGGAGGGCAGCCCGAATCTCACACAGATAAGTCTGTTGTGACAACAAAACAAATCAATACAATGCAATACAACACAATACAGCGAAGGACTGTCACCTCACTGAGATCAGATGGAGCTTACACTTCACAGTGTCAGCGTTCTTCACCTGGACCTCTCCTCTCGGGACTTCTCCTCTTTTTGTTCACCAAAATCAAACACACCTCTTGCTTAAAAGTGCATGAAGAGTATCACAGGAAAGACACTTAACAAATTCATGAAAAAAAAAAAAAACCCACAAAAAAACCTGATCTCATCTTCTCCAGCTTCAGCAGGTAAGGGGTTAAAAACAAAGCAAAACGAAACGCAACAGAAAAAAGGAAAAAAACCACACCAAGCTTACTCATTCACCTATGGGGGCAGAGTCAGTCTCCCAGTCCATCGACCTCTCCACAGCCTTCTTCCAGCGAACGTAACGACTGTCGGCGTCTGGAAACCAGTTCTTTGTATCATGTTCTTACCTCTTCTCTGACAAAAATTGTGTTCTGGCGTTATTTTGACTGCTGGCGTCTGGAAATCACTTATCTCTATTACATTCTTCTTCTCTGACAAAAATGTATTCTGGCGTTATTTTGACTGTTGTTGTCTGGAAATCACTTATCTCTATTATAGTCTTCTTCTCTGACAAAAATTGTGTTCTGGCGTTATTTTGACTGTTGTCGTCTGGAAATCACATATCTCTATTACAGTCTTCTTCTCTGCCAAAAATTTATTCTGGCATCAAAGACTGTTGGCAGTTGGAATCCATTTCTTTGTATTACAGTCTTCTTCTCTGACAAAAATGTATTCTGGCATCAAAGACTGTTGGCAGTTGGAATCCATTTCTTTGTATTACAGTCTTCTTCTCTGACAAAAATGTGTTCCAGCATTAACAACTGTTGGTGTCTGAAAATCACCAGTCTCATTATGTTCTTCTTCTCTGGCAAAAATGTATTCTGGCATGAATGATTGTTGTCGTCTGGAAATCACATATCTCTATAACATTATTCTTCTCTGACAAACCTGAATTCTTGTGTTAATAATTGATGATGTCTAAAAATTATTCACTGGTTTTAGTTTCTTCTTCTCTGACAAAATGTATTCCAGCATTAATGACTGCTGGTGTCTGGAAATGAGTTAATTTTACCACTTTCTTCTTCTCTGACAAATGTATTCCAGCATTAATCACTGCTGGTGTCTGGAAATCAGTTAATTTTACCACTTTCTTCTTCTCTGACAAATGTATTCCAGCATTAATCACTGCTGGTGTCTGGAAATCAGTTAATTTTACCACTTTCTTCTTCTCTGACAAATGTATTCCAGCATTAATCACTGCTGGTGTCTGGAAATGAGTTAATTTTACCACTTTCTTCTTCTGTGACAAATGTATTCCAGCATTAATGACTGCTGGTGTCTGAAAATGAGTTAATTTTACCACTTTCTTCTTCTGTGACAAATGTATTCCAGCATTAATCACTGCTGGTGTCTGGAAATGAGTTAATTTTACCACTTTCTTCTTCTCTGACAAAATGCATTCCAGCATTAATGACTGCTGGTGTCTGGAAATGAGTTAATTTTACCACTTTCTTCTTCTGTGACAAATGTATTCCAGCATTAATGACTGCTGGTGTCTGGAAATGAGTTAATTTTACCACTTTCTTCTTCTCTGACAAATGTATTCCAGCATTAATCACTGCTGGTGTCTGGAAATGAGTTAATTTTACCACTTTCTTCTTCTCTGACAAATGTATTCCAGCATTAATCACTGCTGGTGTCTGGAAATCAGTTAATTTTATCACTTTCTTCTTCTCTGACAAATGTACTATGGAGTTTCAGTTTCAGTAGCTCAAGGAGGCGTCACTGCGTTCGGACAAATCCATATACGCTACACCACATCTGCCAAGCAGATGCCTGACCAGCAGCGTAACCCAGCGCGCTTAGTCAGGCCTTGAGAAAAAAATAAAAATAAAATAAAATAAAATAAGCGTACATACATAAATAAATAATAATTAGATAGTAGTAATGAAAATAATGATAAAATAACAATAACAATAAACAAATAATCAAATAAATAAGACAACAATGATGACAAACAAGCAAACAAATACAAAACATGAAGACACCCACCCACACACACACCCACACATGCACAACAGACACGCCCCAAAAACGCAGTTTCACAGATATGTACTATGGAATCAACAACTGGTGTCTGGAGGTCAGTTCTTCTTCAATACTTTCTTCTTCTCCAATGGGCACAATAGCCAAGTGGTTAAGCGTTGGACTTTCAATCCGACGGTCCCAGGTTCGAATCACGGTAACGGCGCCTGGTGGGTAAAGGGTGGAGATTTTTCCAATCTCCCAGGTCAACATATCTGCCAGTGCCTAAACCCTCTTCGTGTGCATACACACGCAGAAGATCAAATACGCACGCTAAAGATCCTGTAACCCCTGTCAGCGTTTGGTGGGTTATGGAGACATGAAAATACCCAGCATGCATGAACCACGACAGAGTCGTAGGCAAGTCGATGTTGGTTGTGTAACAGAAAGAAAAAAGAAAGAAGAAAATGTATTCTAGCATTCATGACTGTTAAAAAACAAAAAGGTTGAAAGGTCTCATAACTTCTTACAGCCATTAAGGCAGTGAATTCATATTCACCGTGTCAAGGCCTCGGCATAGGAAGGCCTTCTCCTTCTGTCCTTTTTAACATTTCCCCACACTCCTGATTGGCTGAATGGCAAGTCACATGACATCTCCCAACCCACCTGATTGGCCAATCAGCAAGTCATATGACATTTCTCCACCCTCCTGACTGCTGAATGGCAAGTCACATGACATCTCCCAACCCACCTGACTGGCTGAACGGCAAGTCATATGACATTTCTTCACCCTCCTGATTGGTTGAATGGCAAGTCACATTACATTTCCCCTCCCACCTGATTGGCTGAATGGCAAGTCACATGACATTTCCCCTCCCAGTCACATGTCATTTCCCCATCCTTCTGATTGGCTGCACAGAAAGTCACATGACTTTTCCCCTCCCAGTCACATGTCATTTCCCCATCCTTCTGATTGGCTGCACAGAAAGTCACATGACATTTCCCCTCCCACCTGACTGGCTGAATGGCAAGTCACATGACATTTCCCCTCCCAGTCACCTGACATTTCCACATCCTTCTGATTGGCTGCACAGAAAGTAACATGACATTTTCCCTCCCACCTGACTGGCTGAATGAAGCCACATGACACTGCCCCACACACCTGAAGGAAGTCACATGATAGTTAAAAAAACACACCTGATTGGTTGAATAAGGTCATATGATAGTTTAAAACACACCTGATTGGTTGAATAAGGTCATATGATAGTTTAAAACACACCTGATTGGCTGAATAAGGTCACATGATAGTTTTAAAAAAAAAACACCTGATTGGATTAATAAGGTCACATGACAGTTTAAAACACACCTGACTGGGTGACGGCGGGGGTGAAGATGTCGGTGGTGATGGAGGTGGATTCCTCCTGGTCGATGTTCCACACCTCGATCCCCCGGGCAGCCCCAGCGGCCATGGCTGCTCCCAGCGCCGTCGTCTCCGTCATGGACGGCCGAACTGGTCAGAGCAAGGGAAGATGATGACAAGTTCAGTTTGCAGCAGTTTCTCAAGGAGGCGTGACTGTGTTCGAGCAAAGCCATGTTTATCACACCTCATATCTGTCAGGCAGGCAGACGCCTGACCAGCAGCACAACCCAGCGTGCTTGTCAGGCCTTGGAGTGCATGCGTGTACGTTTGTGTACCTGTCGAGAGTGGATTTCTTTTGTAGAATTTCGCCAGTGGACAACGCTTAATTAACTCTCTCCATACGAACGGCGAAAGAGACGACGTTAACAGCGTTTCACCCCAATTACCATCATCAAAATATTGCAAGCGGAAGGCTCTTATACTGAAGAGGTGAATGTTGTCAAAGAATACCACAATTCTGACGACGGAAGCTAAAGGTTGGGTCATTCAGACACCCACTGGACATCCGACGGGTCTGTGTAGAGGAGAAGAGAGGAGTGGCCGTACTGAGTGAGTTAATGTTGCCACTAGGTTCTTTTTCAGGGCGCAAAGTGCGTGCTGCACGTGGGACCTTCATTTATCGTCTCATCCAAAAGATGAGACACTTAGTTTGATTTTTCCAGAGAGAGAGGAAAGGTTGAGACCGGAATTCATTTCCAGACCCTCAACGGGCACTGTATTGGCGGAGAAGCATCTTAACCATTTTGCCGCCTTCCTCTATAAACTGACAGGCAATCTATCAGTCTGAGTCGTGGTTGTGTCGGTAGACAAGCAATCCATCAGTCTGTTTGTCAGAAGATAAGACATTCTATCAATCTGTGTGAGTGAGTCAGTATAGAGAGGAAATCCGTGAGTGTTTGTCAGAAGATAGACAATCAGTCTGTATGAGTGTCAGTAGAAGGGCAATGCTTCAGTCTCTCTCTGTGTGTGGGTTGACAGACAATCTATCGGTCAGTGTGTGTGTCAGTAGACAGACAATCTATTGGTCAGTGTGTGTGTCAGTAGACAATCTATCGGTCAGTGTGTGTGTCAGTAGACAGACAATCTATTGGTCAGTGTGTGTGTCAGTAGACAGACAATCCATCAGTCAGTGTGTGTGTCAGTAGACAGACAATCCATCAGTCAGTGTGTGTGTGTCAGTAGACAATCTATCAGTCAGTGTGTGTGTCAGTAGACAGACAACCTATCAGTCAGTGTGTGTGTGTCAGTAGACAGACAATCCATAAGTCAGTGTGTGTGTCAGTAGACTATCGGTCAGTGTGTGTCAGTAGACAGACAATCCACCAGTCAGTGTGTGTGTGTCAGTAGGCAGACAATCCATCAGTTAGTATGTGTGTCAGTAGACAGACAATCCATCAGTCAGTGTATGTGTCAGTAGACAGACAATCTATCAGTCAGTGTGTGTGTCAGTAGACAATCTATCAGTGTGTGTGTCAGTAGACAGACAATCCATCAGTCAGTGTGTGTGTCAGTAGAGACAATCCATCAGTCAGTGTGTGTGTCAGTAGACAGACAATCTATCAGTCAGTGTGTGTGTGTCAGTAGACAGACAATCCTTAAGTCAGTGTGTGTGTCAGTAGACTATCGGTCAGTGTGTGTGTCAGTAGACAGACAATCCACCAGTCAGTGTGTGTGTGTCAGTAGGCAGACAATCCATCAGTTAGTGTGTGTGTCAGTAGACAGACAATCCATCAGTCAGTGTATGTGTCAGTAGACAGACAATCTATCAGTCAGTGTGTGTGTCAGTAGACAATCTATCAGTGTGTGTGGCAGTAGACAGACAATCTATCAGTCAGTGTGTGTGTCAGTAGACAGACAATCCATCAGTCAATGTGTGTGTCAGTAAACAGACAATCCATCAGTCAGTGTGTGTGTGTCAGTAGACAATCTATCAGTCAGTGTGTGTGTCAGTAGACAGACAACCTATCAGTCAGTGTGTGTGTGTCAGTAGACAGACAATCCATAAGTCAGTGTGTGTGTCAGTAGACTATCGGTCAGTGTGTGTCAGTAGACAGACAATCCACCAGTCAGTGTGTGTGTGTCAGTAGGCAGACAATCCATCAGTTAGTGTGTGTGTCAGTAGACAGACAATCCATCAGTCAGTGTATGTGTCAGTAGACAGACAATCTATCAGTCAGTGTGTGTGTCAGTAGACAATCTATCAGTGTGTGTGTCAGTAGACAGACAATCTATCAGTCAGTGTGTGTGTCAGTAGACAGACAATCTATCAGTCAGTGTGTGTGTGTCAGTAGACAGACAATCCTTAAGTCAGTGTGTGTGTCAGTAGACTATCGGTCAGTGTGTGTGTCAGTAGACAGACAATCCACCAGTCAGTGTGTGTGTGTCAGTAGGCAGACAATCCATCAGTTAGTGTGTGTGTCAATAGACAGACAATCCATCAGTCAGTGTATGTGTCAGTAGACAGACAATCTATCAGTCAGTGTGTGTGTCAGTAGACAATCTATCAGTGTGTGTGGCAGTAGACAGACAATCTATCAGTCAGTGTGTGTGTCAGTAGACAGACAATCTATCAGTCAGTGTGTGTGTGTCAGTAGACAGACAATCCATCAGTCAGTGTGTGTGTGTCAGTAGACAGACAATCTATCAGTCAGTGTGTGTGTCAGTAGACAGACAATCCATCAGTCAGTGTGTGTGTCAGTTGACCGGCAATCTACACACACACACACACACACACACACAGAGCGACAGACAGACACCCTAACAGACAGACAGGTGGACGTACCAACTTTGATCTGCAGGATGTCAGCCTGAAGCTGCATGAGGAGAGAGTTGACTGTCATCCCCCCGTCCACCTGCAGCTGGTGCAGAGGTATCCCACTGTCCTTGTTCATCGCCTCCAGTAGCTGACACACACACATACCATGCACACATACAGTGATACACACACACACATACCATGCACACACACACACACACATACCATGCACACACACACACCATGCACACACACACACACACATCATGCACACACACACACATCATGCACACATACACACACACACACCATGCACACATACACACACACACACACACACCATGCACACACACACACCATGCACACATACACACACACACATACCATGCACACACACATACACACACACATACCATGCACACACACACACACACACACCATGCACACATACACACACACACACACACACCATGCACACATACACACACGCACACACACACATACCATACACACACCATGCACACACACACATACCATGCACACATACACACACACACATACCATGCACACATACACACACACACCATGCACACACACACACCATGCACACACACACACACACACACAATGCACACATACACACACACACACATACCATGCACACATACACACATACCATGCACACATACACACACATACCATGCACACATACATACACACACGCTCACACACACATACCATGCACACATACACACACATACCATGCACACATACACACACATATATACCACGCTCACACACACACAACCATGCACACATTCACACACACAACACACCTCTACATGATATATTCACATCTCCTGTGTGTGTGTGTGTGTGTGTGTGTGTGTGTGTGTGTGCTCATGCTTTAGTTTAGCGTCTCTTCACTATCAGTGATATCAGATAATTAAATAAATAATTTTTTTTTTTTTTTTTAAGTGAAGAGGAGAAGTCAGAAAAACAGAGAAGGCAGAAAACTACCATAAAGTTCGGTCTATTGAGGGCACTGGTATATAACCCGCACCCACTAAATTTTGAAAAAAAGCTTACTTCATACACACATATTTCCGGTACCAGAACAGTCCCTCGAACACATACTGATACTACAGAAAAGCTGTCAACACTGTAGGCTATGAAATAAACACAAGCGGAAACAACACAAAGAAAAGCAAGCAAAAATACTGCTAGTGCCACAACAACAACAACAAAAAAAAACAACAACAAAAAAAAAAAAAACGGGATGGGGGGGTGCGTAGCGGGTGTGGGGGTTGAGGAGGGGGGGGGGAGAAAGGTGTGTGTGTGGGGGGTTATGTGTGGGAGTGTGGGTGGGTGTGTGGGTGTCTGAGTGGTGTGTATGTGTGTGTATGTGTGTGTGTATGTGTGAGTGCAGTGTGTGTGTGTGTGTGAGTGCGCGCACGCGCGCGTGCACACTTACATGTGTGGGTGTAGTTGTGTTAGTGTAATCACACAAAAGCCCTGAAGGCTATGACTGTATCTAAAAAAAAAAAAAAAAAAAAAAAAAAAAATGATTTAATCCAACGCGACACCAACCTCTCTGGTCTGAAAGCAGACAGCCTCCAACACGGGTGGAGAGGGGGGGGCTCGAGTGGGGGTGGGGGTGTGCTGGGGAGTGGGGAGGGGGGGGGGGGTTAGAAAGGTGTGGGGGGGTATGTGTGGGTGGGTGTGTGGGTGTCTGAGTGGTGTGTATGTGTGTGAGTGTGGTGTGTGTGTGTGTGTGTGTGTGTGTGAGTGCAGTGTGTGTGTGTGTGTGTGTGTGTGTGTGTGTGTGTGTGTGTGTGTGTGTGTGAGTGCAGCATGTGTGTGTGTGTGTGTGTGTGTGTGTGCGTGACACCAACCTCTCTGGTCTGAAAGCAGACAGCCTCCAACGCAGCGCGTGCGATGTGCTCCTTGTTGGTGAACTGACTCAGTCCGCAGATAATCCTGACACAATCCACCCAGCAATCTTTCAATCGACTCATTCAGCAATCATCAGTCCACAGACAATCCTGACACAATCCACCCAGCAATCTTTCAATCGACTCATTCAGCAATCATCAGTCCACAGACAATCCTGACACAATCCACCCAGCAATCTTTCAATCCACTCATTCAGCAATCATCAGCTCAAAAAAGTCCGACTCATTCAGTCAATCATCAGTCCACAGACAATCCTGACTCCATCCACTCATCTATCAATCAACTCATTCAGCAATCATCAGTTCACATCGTCCTTCAATCTTTCAATCAACTCATTCATCAATTTATCAGTCAGTCAGTTCTGTCTTTGGCAAAAACAAAACAGAAAAAACAACAACTATATTTTCTAATATCAAGAATGTAATCTGACAGATGATATCAATCCTGGCCTTTCACTTTTGGGTGTGTTTGTGTGTGCGTGCATGTGTGTGTGGGCGTAGGCGTGTGTGTGTGTGTAATACCACTTAACAATGGAAAGACATTTAAGCAGGAAAAGAAAGTGCACATGTGCATGCGTGCATATGTGTGTGTGTGTGCGTGCGTGTGTGTGGATGGAAGGCCTGTGTGTGTGTGTGCGTGTGTGTGTGTGTGTGTGTGGAGGGAATACTGACCCGCGAGCGCTGTCCTGCCAGTAGGGGCAGAAGAGGCCGGAGAAGGCCGGCACGAAGTAACAGCCGTGGGTACTGTCCACCCTCTGGGCCAGGGCCTCTGGATAATCAGACACACACACACACACACAGACACCGAAACACGTCAATATGCATGCACTTATAAACACACACACACAAACGAACACACACACACACACACACACTCTTACACACACACACACTCTCACACACACACAATCACACCAACTCATACACAATCATACAAACAAATGTGCACAAGCACACACAATCATAGAACCAAAAAAAGTGCATACATACACACTTACCCACACACACTCACACACAATCATAAAATCGAATGTGCACATACACACACAATCATACCAAAAAGAAAAAATGCACACATGCACACGCACACGCACACACACTCACACACACACTCACACACATACTCACTCATACACAATCATACAAACAAATGTGCACATTCACACACAATCATACCCCCAAAAACGTGCACTCACACACACACACACACACACTCATGCACAATCATAAAAACGAATGTGCCCATGCACACACAATCATACCAAAAAGAAAAAATGCACACACGCACACACACACACACACACACTCATGCACAATCATAAAAACGAATGTGCCCATGCACACACAATCATACCACAAAAAAACATATATAAAACATATATATATATAAATATATATATATATATAAATATAAAAAATTAAAAAAATTAAAAATAATTATTTTGAAATAATAATAAAAACAAACCAAAAAAACACACACATGCACACACACAATTTTTTTTTTGGGGGGGTAATAAATTAATTAATTTTTTTTAAATATAATAATAATAAAAGATAAAAGAAAAGAAAATAAAAAGAAAAGAAAATATGTAAATAAATAAATAAATAATAGATAAATACACAAAAAAACCCTACTAATGATAATAATAATATTATTTATAAGGCACAAAAACTTGAAGTCAACTATAAGCATAAAAAAAAAAATTAAATTAAAAATAAAATAAAACAAAACACTAGACGCTAGTCATTCGGAGGAGACGATAAACCAACTTCCGGTGTGCAGCATGCACATAAAAGAATCCAAGGCAACAAAAAGGTTGTCCCTGGCAAAATCCTGTACAAACAGCCCACTCCGACAGACTGTCAGTTATCAGTAGCTCCAGGAGGTGTCACTGCATTTGGACAAACCCATATATGCTACAACACCACATCTGCGAAGCAGACGCCTGACCAGCAGCGTAACCCAACGTAGATAAAACAAAAAACAAGAGAGGCAAGGCCTTCAAGACTCACTTGTGATACACTTTAAAAAAAAATCCAAGCTTTTTATGTATTGAGTATAATTTCAAAATGTAATGTTTAAGATGAGAAAGATCAGTTTAAAGCAAATTAACTCCTCTAGCATTAATTACAGAGTAATTTCCCTTTTTTACTATCTGCACCAAAAACGTTTGCAAAATAATTAAAACTTCCATACTTAGCAAAAAAAGTTCCTGTTTGAACACAAAATGATAATAATGACTGCTCTTGTTGTTGGGTCAGAATATCAGATCAAAGTGCCAAGTTTAGAGAATACAAAAAATATAAATATAACAGTAAATACAGTTTGCATATAATTAGATTTCATTTTTTATTTTTTTGTGCCCATCACAGAGGTGCAATATTGTTTTAAATAAGATGACTGGAAAGAACTGAATTTTTCCTATTTTTATGCCTAATTTGGTGTCAACTGACAAAGTATTTGCTGAGAAAATGTCAATGTTAAAGTTTACCACGGACACACAGACACACAGACAACTGAACACCGGGTTAAAACATAGACTCACTTTGTTTACACAAGTGAGTCCATTAAAACTGCCGGCAGGAGGGAAAAATACACTGGGACGTCACCTACCCACTTCATCCGACGTGCTGATGATGCCCAAGTTGTCCCTCAACCACCGCACACAGCCCCCTGTTACCGCTATCGCTCCCTGCACACACACACACACACACACACACACACTGAATGCTCTTCCAATTTACTACATTAACTGATTACCTGAGTGTGTATTTTCCATTCATTTATTTACTATTGCACTTGTGTCTTATAAACCTTAAGGTTTCATGACAATAAAATCTATTCAATTCAGTTCAGTTCTATTCTATTCACACAAACACATACATGTAAAAACACACTCATATACATACACACACACACACACACACACACATATATATATATATATACACAAACATACACACACATACTCACACACATACACTTAAGCACACACACACACACACACACACATAGATGCATACACATGCATAAAGATAAACACACATAAAAACACACACACACACACGCACAAGCAAACACACACATATACACACAAAAACACACATACATATACACACACTCACAAACATATACAAATGCATACATACATGAGAACACAGGCATATACACTTATGCATAAACACAAACACACAGATACCTGCCCCGCCCCACCCACACACCGCCACACACACTACGTATCCATACACCCACCCACACCCACTCAACATCCATATTTTCTCTCTCTCTCACACCCAGACGCAACCAACTCCATTCACCGTGTAGCAACAAAAGACAACACACACACACAAGACCATCACCTCAAACAGCAACAAAAGACAACACACACACACAAGACCATCTCCTCAAACAGCAACAAAAGACAACACACACACAGAAGACAATCAGCTCAAACAGCAACAAAAGACAATGACACACACACAAGACCATCACCTCAAGTGGCAACAAAAGACAACACACACACAAGACCATCACCTCAAACAGCAACAAAAGACAACACACACACACAAGACCATCACCTCAAACAGCAACAAAAGACAACACACACACACACAAGACCATCACCTCAAACAGCAACAAAAGACAACACACACACACACAAGACCATCACCTCAAACAGCAACAAAAGACAACACACACACACACAAGACCATCACCTCAAACAGCAACAAAAGACAACACACACACACCAGACCATCACCTCAAACAGCAACAAAAGACAACACACACACACACAAGACCATCACCTCAAACAGCAACAAAAGACAACACACACACACACAAGACCATCACCTCAAACAGCAACAAAAGACAACACACACACACACACACAAGACCATCACCTCAAACAGCAACAAAAGACAACACACACACACACAAGACCATCACCTCAAACAGCAACAAAAGACAACACACACAAGACCATCACCTCAAACAGCAACAAAAGACAACACACACACACACACAAGACCATCACCTCAAACAGCAACATAGGACAACACACACACACATGATGGAGTCTCCCGTCGGACCGACAGACGAGTAGGCAGGCAGGCTTATCTGTCGGTGTGTGTCCTCATATGGGAGAAGAGGCTGATTCTGGATGCGCAGCACTTCCCGCAGGTGTTGCAAGGGAAAACGTCTCCAGAAGTTGAGCCCAGCTTCCTTCGCTCACGCTTCTCCTCAATGGCCAGCGTTCTCTTGTTTTCAAATGTCTTTATGCCACAAGAGCACAGAATCCTCCAGCGAGAGCAGTCAAGGGCATCTGTTTCCAAGGAAACGATGTCTATGTCACAGGCTTTGAGGTTTGTCTTCAAGGTGTCCTTGAAGCTTGCAGGGTCTTCCAAGTTCACGGTGGCCTTCCTTCAGCTGGCCATACAAAAGCATCTTCGGGATCCTGCTGTCTGTCATGCGGACAACGTGTCCTGTCCAGTATAACTGGCACTGAATCAGCAGGCTTTTGATGCTGGGCCGCTCCTCAAAACAGCAACAAAAGACAACACACACACACACAAGACCATCACTTAAAGCATTGACAAAAGACAACACACGAACACAAGACCATCACCTCCAGAGCGTACACAGCCTTCTTCCTGGGTCCCAGCTGATAGGCCACAGTAGTGAGAAGACCCGACTTGGACTCCACTGGCTGCCAGCACAACAACGCATCACACCAATTTGATAGGAAAACAAATACATTTCCTGGCATAAAAGAAAAAAAATTTTAAAAAGGGGAGTGGGGGTTGCTGCATAGCAGCGACATGCTCTCTCCAGGGAGCGCAGCCCGAACTTCACCGAAAGTGTTCTGTCCAGAATTTCTGTTTCTTTCCTTTTAATTGTGAACAAGAAACACGAAGTCATGTTGTCTTCGAAAACAACCTACCTTCTAATCGGCAAGACTTAGTGGAAAGTGGTTTTTAGAATTTTGGGATTTCGGAACACATCTCGACGAAATAAACTGTTAATGATTGGGAACCATGGCTTAATTTGGGAGACTTTCAACCTGTTATTGGTACGACAGTGAAGATTTTTTCTCATACTATGTTTAAGCCAATTTTGGTATTGGCAGACAAAGTATTTCCAGAGAAAATGGCAATGTTTAAGTCTACCACGGAAACACAGACACACACACACACAGGCACAGACAGACACACACACACACACAGACAACCGAACACCAGTTTAAAACATAGATTCACTTTGTTTACACAAGTAAGTCAAAAAGTGTACCCAAAAAAATGAAAGCAGTAGATAACAGATCAGACAAACGGAGCAACAAGCAGACAAAAACAAGTCACATTCTGATCCAGTTTTCCGAAAAGATGACATCACTACTCAGAAAACAACATCTGCTGTTGTTGGCAGAGCCAAAATAGGAGGACTTTCACTTTACAAAAGGTGTGGCTTATCGGATGTGTGCAACTTATACGAGTCCAAAATAATCTTTTTCCTTAAATACAGGAGGATCATCTTATGCTCTGCCGCCTCATTATCATAACTGTCATTATTACTATCATTACCAGACAGGCGCAATGGCCGAGTGGGTAAAGCGTTGGACTTTCGATCTGAGGGTCCCGTGTTCGAATCACGTTAACAGCGCCTGGTGGGTAAAGGGTGGAGATTTTTCCAATCTCCCAGGTCAATGTATGTGCAGACCTGCTAGTGCCTGAACCCCCTTTGTGTGTACACGCAAGCAGAAGATCAAATACGCACGTTAAAGATCCTGTAATCCATGTCAGCATTCGGTGGGTTATGGAAACAATAACATACCCAGCATGCACACCCCCGAAAACGGAGTATGGCTGCCTACATGGCAGGGTAAAAATACATGTAAAAGCCCACTCGTGTACATATGAGTGAACGTGGGAGTTGCAGCCCACGAACGACGAAGGAGAAGACGACTATCATTACCATATTATCATCATCATCATTAATATCACTATCATCATCATCATCACTACTTTCTAGGCAGCAAGACTCACCTCTGTCCCAGTGTTGTACAACAGAAAACAACCTGTGCCGTACCTGAAAACAAACAAACAAACACGTTTAACCATGCGAGTGCAGTTGAACAGACAGACTGAGGCAGACAGACCAATAGAGAGGCCAACATGCAGACAGAACAAGTAAACAGACAGACAGACAGACAGGCAAGACAGACATACAGAGATGGATAGACAGACAGACAGACAGATAGATATATAGACAGACAAATAGATACATAGATAAATAGATAGATAGGGAGACAGATAGAGATAGAGATAGATTGACTGATAGATAGACAGACAGACAGTCAGATAGATGGGCGGATGAATAGA